>NC_057796.1:481412376-481640629 GCF_018294505.1 Triticum aestivum
TCAACCCTTTCTTACTTCATTTGATATTTTTCGTGCATGTACTGATTTTTTCAGCTATAAGACCCTGAAATTGAAAAGCACTACAAATGAACTCTGAAAAGGTTGAAAGTTGGCATGGTATCATCATTTCACCCACATAGCATGTGCAAGAAAGTAGAGAGGCTTACGGCAAAAACTGGATGCACTTCGTGTACAAAACGGACAATGTCTTTCGAAGTATCAGGGTTTCGTACGGAAACTCGTCTGTTACAAAGGGATTTCATTTTTTTAACTTATTTGAACTCCATATTTTTTCTGTGTTCAAAATGCACCATTCAAAGCCACATCATCAATTTTCAACCCTTTCTGACTTCATTTGATATTTTTCGTGCATTTACTGATTTTTTTTCAGCTATAAGATCCTGAAATTGAAAAGCACTACAAATGAACATGGATAGATAAGTGACCAAATTAATAGTAGTTCATCATCACATTAAAACCAAAGTACATACATAGTTCAAATTGAACAACATATAGCTCTCCAGAGCATCTAGTTAAACCATACATTGAAACTATGTAAAACCTTTCAATGCAACAACAAATGCGATCATAATCACAACTAAGGTAACAATTGATCCAACGGCATAATGATACCAAGCCTCGGTATGAATGGCATATTTTCTAATCTTTCTAATCTTCAACCGCATTGCATCCATCTTGATCTTGTGATCATCGACGACATCCGCAACATGCAACTCCAATATCATCTTCTCCTCCTCAATTTTTTTATTTTTTTTCCTTCAAGTAATTGTTTTCTTCTTCAACTAAATTTAGCCTCTCGACAATAGGGTCGGTTGGAATTTCAGGTTCAACCACCTCCTACATAAATAAAATCTATGTCACGTTGGTCGGCATAATTGTCATAAACAATAACTAAACCAAATAGGTATAAAAAGAAAATATATACCACATCCGAATCATAGACAAGATGAGGGCCGACGGGGGCGGATACCAGAACCATCGCACTATATAATAACAAGGAATAATAAAAGCAAGAAAATTAGACAAGTATCTATCTGAAGTAAGAATTTTGTTCTTTCAGAAAGAAGATAAGAACAAGAGGCTCACCACGGTGGTGCCAGCGACGAGATCGGCGCGGGCGATCGACGGCGGTGAAGACGGGGACGGGACGTGACGGACCGCTAAACCTAGAAAAATCTTGGGGAAAATGGAGCTCGGAGGTCGAGTTTCGAGAGAAGAAATATTAACTAGTGTGGCTCGGACATTTCATCGAACACCTCATGTGCATAGGAGGTGAGCTAGAGCACCCAAATGCCCTCCCCTCGCCGGCCAGCAAAAAACAGAGCAGTGTGGAGTGCTCTGCTCGCCGGCGATCGGCTATATATATAGGCAACTCATTTGTCCCGGTTCGTGGCTGGAACCGGGACCAATGGTTGTGGGCCAGGAGCGAGGCTCATTGGTCCCGGTTCGTGCCTAGAACCGGGACAAAAGGTTCCAGACGAACCGGGACCAAAGCCCACGAGGCCCCGGCCGGCCACCTGAGCTCACGAACCAGGACGAATGCACCCATTGGTCCCGGTTCATATAAAAACCGGGACTAATGGGCTGGCCAGGCCCGAACGAAAGCCCCTTTTTCTACTAGTGGGTGAAGCTCATTCTAGATTGTGTGCATATTGTAGATGAATTAGAGTTCGTCCTCGTCGTCTTCGTCTGACGATTCAGACATAGAAGATTTGATCCTCGACGACGATGATGAAAAACTAGTGCTGTTGCATCTCGTCGACGAATTTGAAACGGGGCCGAAGAAAAAGTGCGCAAATTGTTTTTAGATTCCATTCGGTTGACATTATGAAATGTGCAATTTATTTGATGTTTTATGAAAAATTTACGATGCGGCTGTCGTTCCGGCCGAACAGATCCCGCAAATAGGACCCACAAAACATTTGCGGCTGTTCGGCCGGAGCGCTCGCCGCACCATAAAAACAATTTGCGGGAGCCCCTATACGCGTTTTGTGGGACACGCGGTTACCAGATCTGCTAGAGATGCTCTAACAACGCTTCGATTTTGTTTTCTTTTTTGCGGGAAGGTATGACAACGTTGCCTTAAAAAAAGGCAAAATCACTAATTGTGGAGTACTCCTTTCAAAGATAACTTCCATCTTCACAGGTTGCGATAAGTGGCATGCTGCATGTGCGCCATTTGTTGCAACCTGTGATTATTTTTCGTAGATCCGTTTATTCAAAATATTTTATCTCTTAAACCGTTCGTTCGAAAATCAAACCATTTTCATCATTGGATTCCTCGTGTCGAGATCTTCAAAACTAGATTCCATGTTGATAGGTTTTGCCGAACTTTTTTTTACAAAGAATACAGGACGAAAAAATCATGCTCTTGCGGAAGGAAAAAAAGAAAACGTGTTTTTTCTTTCCGTTTCCGAGAGGCACAACTGTGCCTTTCACGGAAGTAAAATCGTGCCTCTCGCGGAAGCAAAACCGTGCCTCTCATGAAAAAAAAAAGAGAAAACATGTTTTTTTCGTTTCCGAGAGGCACGACCGTGCCTTTCGCGGAAGAAGAAAAAAAGAGAAAACGCGTTTTTTTCGTTTCCGAGAGGCACGGTCGTGTCTCTCGCGAAAGCAAAACTGTGTCTCTCTCAGAAGAACAAAAGAAAGAGAAAACATGTTTTTTTCGTTTTCGAGAGGCACTTCTGTGCCTCTCGCAACAACAAATCCGTACCTCTCGCGGAAGCAAAAAAACGCGTTTGTTTGCTCAATTTATTGCTTCAATTTTTGTTTGTCCAAAAGCTAAGAGCATCTCCACTAGTCCTCCAAACAGGCCCTCCGGGACCACTTTTTCACCGTCGGCACTGAAAAAAGTCCCCACTCACGCCCCGAGGATCACTTTTTTCGCCGGATTTGTCAAGTTTTAGCGCCGGCAACCTCACCCCAAACCCAGCCCCCCGGGGCGCATCTGGGGGCGCCGGCGATTCATTTTTGCATGCAAAGGCCCACATGCAGTCTCTCTTTCTCTTTTCCCCTGACACACACGAGCGCGCTCTCTCTCTCTCTTCTCGTCTTTTTTATCACGCACCCGCGCCGCTCGTCCTCTGCTTGCCGCCGTGCTCCTCGCCGGGGCCGCCCTACCTGCCTGCTCGCGCGCGTGCGTCCGGAGCCGCGGCAGCTTGTCGCCGACGCCGTGGGAGCTCGTCCGGACAGGAGACGGCGAGGGACGGGAGACGGCGAGGCCAGGGAGCGGACGGGACGGCGTCCGTGTGGCCAGGGCGGAGGAGATGCGCGTGTGGCCGTGCCGGGCAGAGTAGGAGCGCGCGGCGGCCGGGCGGAGCGGCGCGGGCGCGGCCGTGGACGCCTGCCTGGACGGCACGGCCGGGACGGCTGGGAAAAATTTCGTCCCAGGGCCAAAATCTTCGCCGGCAGCCCCCCAGGCGGCGAAAAAAATGCCTCCTGGAGGGCTCAACGGCTGAAGATGCTCTAAGACCGGTGGAAAACCAAAATACTGAAGAAAAAAACGTCTAAAAAGCCGAAAAAACTTGTGAAAAAATAAAATCTGGAGGGAGCGCCTAGAGCGCGACACGTGGCGACGCCTGGGCATTTGGTTTTGACGGTCATTTGCTAGCTCCCACCCCAAGTGGTCATTGGGAGGCTCGCGAAGGAGCGCTTGTCAACTAGGTACATATGGCAACACTATTACTTGGGCCATTTCCTATTCGACGCTGATTCGCTAGCTCCTGGACGCATAACACAGGCCCATTTAATCCATTTTTTAAACCTTTCTTGGGGGAGCAACTAGGGAGCTCCTAATCCGCGCTTTAAGCGCCGGTTGACACTTCTAGCGCTCGCAAGGAACGTGAAGCGGGCCGGCCCAGCAACCTGTTCACAAAGGAAAGGTGGAGAAAAGTAAACATCAATTTTGGGAGACCTAGGATTCAAACTCAGGCACCACAAGGAAGATAACCTACCGCAATAACCATTGTATCAAACTCGCTATGTTATTCACTACAAGAAAACATTGGTAGTTCACCTTTATTTTAATAAAGCACTAAATTATTTAAAAAACGAAATTTGAAGAATAAAGATCGTTAATTTTTAGGAAAAGTTCACAAATATGAAAAAGTCCATCCATTTTAAAGAAAAGTTCATCAATTTTCAAAAAAAGTTCTCAAATCGGGAATTTTTTTGATCATTTAAATAATTTGAAAATTTTCATCAAAGATTGGAAAAATTTCATTGAATTTCAAAAACCATCATCAAATTTGATAAAAAAAGTTCATCAAATCTAAAAAAGTTCATCAAATTTGAAAAAAAATCATCGAATATTAAAAAAGTTCATCGAATTTTAAAAAAGTTCATAAATGTGAAAAAAGTTAATTAAATTCGAAACAAGTTTATCGGATTTGAAAAAATTTCATCGGATTTGAAAAAAGTTCATCGAATTTGATGAAAAAGTTCACACATTTCCACAAAATAAAAAGAAAAAAGAATCGCGATTCTGAAAAGTTCACATATTTAAGAAAATCAAAAGGAAAAATAGAAAAGAGCTGCTTTTTTACTATCTGCATTTAGGCGTACAAGAATGAATATAGCACGTCAAGTGTGGGGTGTGAGCTGGTTGTGCTTTCCGTGTTCAACATGATGATTCTTGGTTCGAATTACGCTGTTTGCACAGGTTTTTGGATCTGTAATAAGAGAAACAGTAATGGGCCGAGCCCAACTAACGCCGAGCAACAGGTTTTTGGATCTGTAACAAGAAAACAGTAATGAACTTTGTGTTGTTCTTAATGCAGACCGAGACGGAGAACAAGGGCAAGAAGGTGGTGCCGCCCTTGGAGAAGGGCAAGGAGGATGTGCCGCCCTTGGATGACGACATCGTGCTAGAGGAGCCCTTGAGTGGCAAGCGGAGGAACTACGGGCACTACCATGAGGAGGAAGGCCCAACTCACTTATGTAAGGTGATCCTTGCCCCAAAGCTGGAGTGCCTGCCAATGCCTCTAGACTTCAGGAAGCACTTCCCAGTCGTGCCTCGGGAGTTCAGGCTGAAGACACACTGGCTGCGGATGGAGGGTGGCTGTCCCGGCTGACGAACGGGAGGGTCACCCTCGATCAGGGTTGGGCCCCGTTCACCATGGTCCACCAGATCAGGATCGGGCACATGGTCACGTTCAAACTGTTGACTCCTGACACCCTGAAGGTGATCGTCTTCAACGACGACGGCATTGAAGTGGTGACCAAGTGCGGGAAGCAGGACGACGCCTTCGCGATGAACATCTAGGAGAGCTCTCTGTTGCGTGTGCTGGTTTGATTTGGACTATGTCATACTTATTTGGTTGAAAACTGCTTGGTTTAAGTGTCGTACTACGTTGAAAACTACTTGATTTGGTTTAAAACGGTGTTACCAGACAACATGTGTTGCATGTAAACAAACACCATGACTTGTGTTTCCGTCTAAAAAAGCGGGCAGCAAAACAACATACTTTTCGTTTCACCCAGGAAGGCTAGAGAGTATGCATGCAACCAAACAACATGCAGATGTTGATTTTTGGCTTGTGTTTCCTCAGCAATGAACCAACCAAACACACGCGCAGCAATGAACCGAAAAAAGCATCGTTGAGGCTGTGCGTCACAGAGCTCTTTATTTTTTTTTCAGCGAAAATACTATTTTCACATATTATAAAAATCTGGAAAAAAAAGTATATACATAGGTGTATATTTGCCGTATACACGTATAAAATTTCATAAACATATATGCTTACATGTAATGTATACAAAAAGATAAATACACAGATTAAGATGAGCTTTATCTTTGTTGTTTTTGACCCGATATTTATCTTTTTTGTGCATCATGCAAAACGGGCTCCAGGGAGCCACGCCGCTTTCAGCGATGATCAAACTACTACTGCAATGCACTGCGCAATGACAAAGGAGCAGGTCCCCGCAGAGGGCTTCACTGCGCAAAGTAGTAGGGGCTCTTGGCTGCCTAGCTAGGCAGGAAATGCTAGCTTGCTGGTCACTGTAGACTTTTTCGTTGTGCCTGCTTATTTTGGTTCATGGCCTTTCTGTGATGATTGATGCCTCAAGCGTTCCTCTCTTCCTCACCCTCCTGATGCTTTTTCGTTCCTTCTTGTTTCTTTGCTTTGGCTGGTGGCTGGTGGCTGGCGTGAGGTGGATAATCTAGTTTGGTTTCTTGTAATGAAAATCGGGGAAAACATTTTCTTATGCGACGTGCTACGCGTCGGCCGGGTTGCGAGCCATCGGATCGACGTAACCTTGTGGCTGAGCTTTTCCTCACTTTTGGAGCAGATGTTGTGTTGCAAGTTCTCTTTCGCAACACAAGTCTTGTTGCAAAAACATCTTCAACGAAGGTTGTGATGTGTTTTTTTTCGCGACATCGGTCTTGTTGCAGGATTTATTTATTTATGCAACAGAGGTCTTGTTGCAGAAATAGGTGTTGTTGCGGAAGGAACTTTTGCAACACAGTGAATGTTGTAGAAAAAATTATAACAAAATAGTTAGAATGTGCGGTGCGCGGTCCATACACGGGACACGCGCCGCTGGAGGCGGCGGACACCCCACCGGATCAGCCGGCTATTCCCAAGCTTATAAAACAGATGACGGTGAGCGGGCAGAAACGATAGGTGCTTTATTAGTAGGTAACGATATGAAAAAAACAACAACAAATCCAGTCGAAAGAAGCCTATTTTTCACCCCTCAAATTTTAGGGAGTTTCGACTCTCTCTCTCTCAGAGAAAAAGAAAAAAAGAGAAACAAGGAAAAAACAATAGTACATTGTAAACAGTTAACCGGACGAGGTTGGGTGGCGTGAAACGGCGTGCCACGTGATTTGTTTATTCAACCCAACAAGTGAAAAAACAATGTGCTACTCTGGTGATTTGATTTGTTTACTAGTGCCATCCCAGGGTTCCATGGTCATCCGTCCCGCCCAAGAAACAAAACGAAAATCTAGAGCTGGCCAAGTAAATGAAATGCAAATGTATCACATCACATGCCTAGTTCAAATGGCCTTTTGGTCTATACTGCATTCCTGATGCAGCACGAGCAAACCATCTGACGGACTAATACTTCAGCACGCTCGGCTCAACCATCACTACAACTTGACTGCCTACAACCTCCTATTACATGTCTATATAAGTGGAATAGCTGCGCAAAAGAACTAGCAAGCTCTCGCCAACTGAACCTGAAACCGGCCTGAAACTGAAATCTACAAGTCTTTTCACAGCTACTCTACTCGCTCAAGGTCCTGCGACCTCTGGAGATCCTAGATGATCTTGCTCATGGGCCTGAGCTCCGTGGGCAGGTGGTCGAAGTTGCCCGAGTCCACGTCCGCCTGGAACATGGGCCGCTGCCCGAACTCACGCAGGGCGGCCGGCGCCAGGTGCTCCTTGTTCGTCGACATCATCACGTAGTTCGGGTCTGCCCTCTCGTAGCTGCATTTTTTCCAAGACAAAGAATTCATTCTCAGTCAGTCAGTAGCCGGCAATACACCGCAGATGAAAGGCAGTCACAAGAACGAAAGCCTCGAATGGAGACTGTCGCAATCATCCGATGGGGAAACAAACGGTGGTACCTGGGCTTCCTGAGATCCTCCACGCGGATTCCAAATCCGTACGACGTCGTCCCCTTCGAGTGGTCGTTCTCCGCTGCAAACGTCGCAGCAAGAGTCAGCTCAAAGTTGTATCAAGTCCTCCGTCGATAATTCAAAACCACTTTTCCATTTTTTACATTTTGTGCATTCAGTTTCTCTACATCAGAATGCATACATACAACACACAGAATCATTTTTACGTTTTGTGGATTCAGTTTCTCTACTTCATCAGAATGTATACATCAACACACAAAATTGGATTTGGTTGTTCTCAATACGAGCCATTTTGCTTTAGGAAATGCGTGCTGCTGTCCGCTCTTGTACGCACACAGAAGTATAAAGAAATGGTCGCGCACCTGTGACGCTAAATGTGAAGGATGGTCTCCACCATGACTTGAATGCCAAAGCTACGGACGACTTGGAAGGACCCAGCTTTCCCTGTTGACAAGAACAGAGCAACGGTGATCAGAAGCAACTGAGTCCATAAAAGAATTGCTTACAGGTCCCATTGATGTGTGGGTCTACTTCACCTTCAGCAGGAAGTTCTTGTTAGCTTGCCAGCTTGCACCTAACTGAAACAAGGAGTTGTTGCCACTCTCTGCTGGTTTACTTTTATCAATCCTGACAACAGTGAACAGGGAGTTAGTGGGCTGATTTCATGAAAAGAAACAGAGTTATGTTTATTCCAATGTAAGGCTTACCCTGTAGCCAACTCAAGCCCCAAGTCTATGTAGTTTGTGATCCCAACAACCTGATCATCTTCAAAAGGGTTTTTTATCTGATGGATACAAGCAGCATAGACTCTCAACAAGCTTGGATACCATGATTAAAATTAACACACAGCAAACCCAGGAAATATAAGAAGCAAACAACTAGGGGGAAAAAGGAATGATACATATGAACAGTCATAAAGCATTTCTTAGCGACACAGAAATTTTAACTGTAAACATCAATTGCCAATTGCATGGAACATCATCTGTATGCATAATGACATACTGGCATCTTCAATTTCAGTCAAAGCATGGTGGAGTTTAACCAAATTTGTGGCTAAGTACACATCTCTTGGAGATTCTTCTATCCTCTAACAAAAATTAGACTTGGCACCTCTTCTTACTATGTGCCTGTTATCTTGGCAACAGCAGGCAAAGTAGCATGGACCGTTATTTATCTTATGAACTTTGTAATCTTACCCTCTTACTATAAAAGATAATCATTCTTGTGCTTTCTCAGTTTTTTTACTAATATGTATTTGTCTAACATATTGACTATTGCAACACTGAAACAGAACAAAGGAACTATAAGTCAGGATCCACAGAGAGCATAAAAGGCTTGATGTTCTTATTTGTTTTTACCTAATCAAAGACAGATAATACCAATTAGTTTAATCTTATCGAGGACAGGCACCTCCATAACCAAACAATAGTTGCATAGAGATGACAGAAAACCAATAACTCTCTCCGAATAAGCAAAATACAAAATCAAAGAGAAGTGTCCTTACCCTTCTTTGAACAACCAGGTGCTGATAGAATGATGCAATAAGCTGCACATCAAGGAAAACAAAATTCCATTGACCATGAGGCTCGGTGAAGGTAAACACAGTTAGTGTTAGAGATATCAAGGTTTTCTTTAAATACCATAATAAATAACAATTTAGTTTATGTAGTAGTTTTTTTAATGAAGTACACCATTGCTCCCTAAGAGAAAGAAAAGTAAGAGAAACGATATGTATCAGACCAGCTGTTTCATGGCACGCTTCTATGTGACTAATGATAGAATTCTTTGATGCCTAGGTGAAAAACATTTTTTCACAAAGAAACATGTATTGTCACAGTATGTACTCCCTCTGTTTCCAAATTCTAAATACTAGTCCAACTCTAACTATCTAATAGGTGTTGAAGCTTGTCCCCATAGTGATGTGTCATGGGGAGGTACCCATGCATATATGAATTATTCTGTGCAAACTCACAGTTGCCTACATATATTCAGATATATCAACATATAATGTTTTCCAACCAGCATTTTTTTTCTTGAGAAAAGACACCTCAACATATATATAGCTAGTTCTAGATTTCACATCCATTGAAAGGGCCAATTATCCGTCATAATGTCTTGTTTATAGCCTTATTAAAGTATCCTAGCAAATGCAAGCGAACTTTCCAATCAACGAAACAGCAAAAACTAGAACAGACCTGTGTATTTCTGGCAAGCTCTAGGGAAAAATTGAATGAAGGGCTGAGAGGGCTTGTTGAGGCCACACCATAACTGATTGCATAATTCCAGTTCTTCGGGTCAGTGTATGGCATAGGATGTTTGTTTCCGCCTATTACAGAATGGTCACAAGAGCAATAAATCTAATAACACAGAAAATCTCATAAAGTGCAAATAAGAAACTGAATGTCCTCATCTCCTTGACTACATGCATGAAGAAAAAACAACTGCCATTAAAGCAGAAACCGATTGTACATGTCATAACATTACAAATATTACATTTCAGTCAAATATTAGAACAAGAGGGAAAAAATGTTGGAAAATAGAATAGGAATAGAAAATATTCAGAATTGCGATGTACTTCCATTCTTTGTGATTTCATGACTAAAGAAGCTATATGCTAATAGGGCTTGATAAATAGAACATGCATCCTTTGGTGGTGAAAAAAACGAAGCAAATGCAAATCATCAGAGTGATAACTTAAGGGAAATTTACATGCATCTATACACAAAAGAATTGTAACAGATGAACAACCAGTGCTGCAACTCTTTACGGTGCTAATATGCTCCGCTTCAAGCAGAAACCCAGAACCATCATCAAATGTTAATGCGACTCAGCAAGATACAGTGATTTTTTAGTTACATCTTCTACCTATGTACTAAGGTGTTGGAATTTTACAGGTTGATGAACTGGCAGTCTGGCACCGCTATTTGCTGAGCATTTTGCTAACAATAATAAGTTATCATTCAGAGAATAACACTCACTAAGTGGTTTATATTGTGCTCCTGCACATAAACTCCCTTTTCTCCCAACCAACCATGCCCCATAAGGCACCTCAGCAGATTCTGCAAACAAAGGTAATGTCAGCAGGTATTAGTGCTTTCAATATAATATATATTGAAATTATAGTGAAAATAGACTCAATATAACCAAGAAAAGATTGAATATAAGCATATTATTCGGCAATAATTCTAATCCTTTAGATGGATCCAAATTAAGTGGGTTTTCTACTTCGTTATGTATAATCTTTAAACACAATTCAGAAAGTACATAAGACATAAATGACACATACCAGGCAATGGCACAAAGGACGCCCCAATTGATAGATTCTCTGAACCATATCTCACACCCAGGACAGCATAGTCCTCAGAAGACAGCCTGAAAAACATAATTCGCTCACTGTGATGGTTTCCAACTATATCAACTGAAACTGACAATGAAAACGTCTAACATAGTTTGCCCAAAAATAAAACGTCTAACATCATATTGGGGAACATTTCTCAAAATAACAAAGGCTTCCCTGATTTGCAACAGCAACTATATATGTAGGTTACCTGTTTCCCATTAGCAAAGGGATTGTCCCAAATGCACCAAGACGATACTCAGGGAAGTAAGCACATGACCTTAGCTTCAGCATGCTGGATAAACAAGTATGAGCCAAAATAGCATCATCTATACAATTTTCAGAATAAGTATTAACAAATGCAGTAACAGTATTATCCAACCAACAAGAAAGCACATACGGCTCTGAAGTCGACACTTGAACGTCCACAAAGGTATGGGGATCATACAAATATCTAGAAGGACAGTAAAGCATTTCTTGTGTCAGAATAGAACAAGGAATGCATAAATACAGAGTGCTGGTAAATTATGGAATACGTACTTCTGCCAGCGAAATAGAGCGTCTCCTTTTACTTCTGTTCCACTAGCTTTATCTCCAGCTGCAGATACCTGGTGATATTAAGGTAGGCAAAGACTTCACTAGCAATAACTAGATGTCAATCGACAGTGTACTGCATTGGAATAAAACATCTCGACACTTCAACTGCAAGACCTATAATCATTCTACAAGTCAGGAATACAAGGGTATGGGTACAGGCGTACAGCTTTATAAACATGCACATCAGCTGAAAATACTTTCCAGCACCAAGGTGGTATGAAGCACTGTTGGCAATCTTAAATTTGTTGATTGTGCATAGCATAGATGAGGCTACCCAGTGGAGATTGGTTTGCATCAGAAGGGTAGCATCCAAATGGCAATGCAGTTTTATTGCAATTGACAGAACAAGCAAAAAATGTTATCATCATGAAGCAATTGAGAAGTTACAGGAAGGAACCATTTGGAGATCCACTGATCCTCATGCCTACCTAACTTGGACAGATGCAGCAGAATAGAAAACAATGTGGTAATGAAAATTCATGTCTCAAAGGATACGTTGGCGACCAGATCGACGTGAGGATCTTCCAGCGGCTTGAGCATGATCCTCGAGGATATGGTCCCCGCGTTATCGAAGTAGTCCTCAAACAGATTGCGCAGTGGGAGCTTCCCGAACATGAGCTCATACGCCGGCACCGACATCCTGCGTGGTCAACACAAAAGGAAAACACTTGAGTAAATCACAGCGAGGATTCAATTGCCGGTCCCATCTGCTCCCATATGCACATTGACACGAAAATCCATCAGAATTCAAGAATCACGACTGTATAGCAAATGGCCATAATCAATCAACAGGTGTCGGTCAGTGGCATGGTAGAAAAAAAATCACATATCTACCGCTTCATTTACCAACATAGAAACAACGAGGCAGCACAATTTCACAGGGGGGGCGTCGCTAATCACGGTCATTAGTCGATGAATTAGTACGGAGATTAGGAACCCTTGGTCACTGAGCCGCACTGCGCAACCTGAAACTCCGGATCGACCCGTGCTGGAGCGAGAGGGTTCGGAGCGGATTTTTTATTCGCGGGAGAGGGAAGGGGAGGGGAGACGGCGGGGGGTGGGGTACCTGGTGCGGGCGGCGATGGGCGGGTAGTCGAAGAGCGGCGGCACGAGCACCATGGGCGGCGGGGGCTCCGGCTTGCCCAACAGGCTGCTCAGCAGGGAGCCCATCGGGGACGCGCGCGCGCTGGCGAGAGAGCCGGGAGCCGAGGCCTCGACGCCGGCGGCGAATCGCGCGGCGGGGGAGAGATCAACTTGGGGGAGAAGAAGAAGAGGAAACAGAACAGCCCGTTACGCTGGGACTGTGGGGACGGCAGCTGTTGGCATTTGAAGCGCAACACCGCATTGCTCCTTTTTGGGGCGACTTTTTTTTCAGGGAGAGGGATACGTGGGCCGGCCCAACAGAGGTGCGCATGCATCACATCCTCCATTTGTATCCCAAGCACCCTGAACTTCGAGTAATAAAGATTTGGGATTCTCACATTACATTACTTGCTTGTTTTCTTCTTCTTGAGGATCATTACATTACATTATTTGTTAAATATTGAAAAGTTCTATCATCACACATTTTAAGAAAAATGTTCGCGCGGTGTACAAATATTGAACTAGAGTATAAAAAATGTTTTAGATGTGTACCAAAAATCTACAATGTGTATGGAAAGAAAGAGACATCAAAACATATGTTTGAAAAAATGTTAATCATGTATTTGAAAAATGTTAAATGCGCATAAAAAAAGTATCTGATGTGTATGAATAATATAGCTGGCCAAATGGGACGGTTTTTTCGGGCCGGCCCGTGAGCACGCCGGCATGGCCCACCTTGGGCCAGGCACGGCACGGGCTAAACGGGCCGGGCCCAGCACGCGGCACGCCCTGGGCCGTGCCTGGCCCTGGAGGCTGGGCACGCGGGCCGGCACGGCACGGCCCGATTACATTTTTTTTATTTTTTTATACATCTATATATGGCCCAAGATGTAAAAATAGGCTAAAAACGCTCGGTGCGTCAAATAACAGGCTGAAAATATGCGGCCCATCGTGCTAATCGGGCCAATGTGCCGGCCCATTTACTAACTGGGCCGTGCCTGGGCCTGGGGCGCAGCACGCGGGCCGGCACGGCACGGCCCGTATAGTAATCGTGCCCTGGCGGGCCATGCCGGGCCAGACACGATTACGATGGGCCGGGCCGGGCCGGCCCATTTGGCCAGGTATGATGAATAATATACAATGTGTATGACAAAACTAGACATTTGTTAATAAAAAGGGAAAAACAAAGAGAAAACCGGTGACAACCGAAGAAATAAACAAGTGGGAAAGGGAAACTGGAGAAAAACGATAGGAGTTGGCTCCCTCAACTTTCATTTCCCTTCCCACTTAAACTCTCATGCCCTCTAATCGGCCAATAGACTTTTAATCTCCTCACCCTTCAACTCTCATTCCCCATTTCTAACTTCCATTAACCAAACACGTTGTCGGGGCATGAAGATGATTGAAAAGGAACGTGGGGGGAATAAAATCCTTGCAAATCAAAATCCCCTAAATCTTCAATTCCTTTGGGGAGAGGATTAACAAAGCGTGCCTCATGGTCGCTTCACGAAAGGGATCCTTCCCCTAGTCGCTACAAAGAATTATTATTTTAGATTGTTTCATTACTTGTTCTTTGCATATTTTAATAATATTTTTTGTGTAGTACTTATTTATTTTTATGAAAAGGCTAAAGAACATATATTAAATTAAGCAAACCCTTACAAGGTCACTTTTCCAGAAATTAAATACTATACACGTGTCCTTGGAGAAATCGACATTGTCTTCCTCCTAAACTTGGCGGTGTGGCGTGAGTGAAGCTCGATGCCGCCTCTACACCTCCTAAACACCATTGAAGCTAGGTAATCATTGTTGACGCAATGGTTAGGAAGTCGTTGGTCGAAGCCACACAATCGGTGAAAATGACTTGGGCAACCCATTGCTATCCTAGAGAGGAAGTCGACGACGAGGGTTGGACGACTACTCCAGATCTTATCAAACAGATCCAAGTATACCTAACTCACAAGTTCTTCAAGGATACCAAATCGAAGCCAAACATTGCCATCAAATAAGTAGCTAGAGGACATACACCAATCGTCCACTCCGCCGACCGCACGTACAACGAAGACACAACCAAATCCACCGCTCTAGGAGATCAATGAGTAGATGATTCCTTGTCCTTCTCTACGCCCCCGACAAGGTCGACCGGGGGGTTGGGGGGACCTTATTCTCGATCTACACGATGTCACCATCACCACCAAGTGCCAGAATCGACATACTCCAATTATATGGAGGTGATACAGTTTCGTCATGAGTTACCTGACGTCTAATCCACCATAGAAACCAACATGCCGTAGCAATGACCTCGGCCACTCCCACACTTTGGAGATTAGAGTACTGGTTTGTAGAGGAATACAATAGTTCTTCCAACATTTGGGAAGCCTATCTGTCAACAGCAAAAGATCCATGTATGCACTCATCAAGCTGCAGATCCGTGGCTCTTTCAGTAGCGATTGACGAGTTCTGCCGGTTGCCGACCCTCATGGATCTGGTCGTTGACGAGTTCCAAAATGCTCTGCCGGAGATCTTCATTGGGTGCTTGACGCCTGTAGATTGTTGGATCGGATGGGATTTGGTCGTGTGCGCCCCTATTTCAGCTCGAGTGGCTTCAGGAGGGTGTGACGCGAAGCTTCGACATCTGTTGACATTATGGGCCACGTCGGTATTTCGATTTCCATGGTGAACACAATGGCGGATGAGGTCTGAGGCCTCATAATGGCGGATCGAGTTTTCATGGCGATGAGGAACTTTGCTTGGTGATTCATGACTCGTAGCAGCGGCAGCACATGTGGAGTACAGAGTCTTAACTTTCAGGGTGAAATCCTAAGGCCTGGCCTTAATTGGTTGTGCCTGGCAGTGACCTTGTTGAAGGCATTGTATTGATAGCGCAGATTTTTTCCAGAGTGAAAACCTAAGATATAGGATCGAGGTGATGACGGTGCTTGTGCACTGTTTCTTTTTTGAAGGCGTCTCTTTTGGAGAGGTTGTCTAGGTAGTGGTTCGTGCTGCAGCTACAAAGAATTGATCACTGTAGCATGATCGTTCTTTTTTTTTTGGCTGTATGCATCCATGTTGTCTTTACAACATTGCGTTGTTGCAGAGACTGGGTGTAATTGGTATCTCCGCAATATTAATACATTCCCATTGTCGAAAAAATCAAGCTACAGAGTTTTTCCAGAGATATTGAGCTGGCGAGCATTCAAACATGAGATGTGAAATATCTTCATTACATGTATGGAAGATTGGACACAAGGGATCTGTACCTATATGACGGTTTACCAATACACCTTTCACTTGGATTGTGGCATGCAATGCCCTCCAACGATCTTTACCTTACCATAACAGCTAGCTTCCAAATCTTACTCCATATAGGATTAGGCCTAGTTTGGCAACAACGTTTTTCCGAAACTATGGTATTCCAAAACCTAAGTATTTCAATACATGGGCAATAAATACTTCAGTTTCTAAAAATCATAGTTTTTTTTTCAGTTTTCATAAAAACTGCCGAGTTGTTTGGCAAGTGCTTTTCTCAGTTTTCTTTGGTTTGCATCGATTGTTACGTTGTTGCATGCATATTCAGCTACACTCAGGGATCAGCTTATACTAATTGCCACCGTATGCATTTAGCCTTGCACGAGCATGTTCTCCTAGATGCTAGGATCTGTAGTAGGGTTATCTCTTGTAATGAATCAAAGACCGAGGTAGTTAACACATGCGCTGATGGTCGACGTTTGCAGCTCGTGTACGTGTACGTCCGCCTCTAGCCGGACGTATCGATGGGCTAGCTATCGATTTGTGCATCACAGGCGTTGATGGCCAGAAGTTGGACACAAGAGAGACCAAGCAGCGAGCGCTTTCTCGGTTTTAAAAAAAGAGGCCAGGGCCTCTTTTTTATATACAACAAAAATACCACAGTTTTAGAGATACCATGGTTTGTTGAACTGCAGTATTTTTTTCATCCAAACGACTCAACGTATTGAATACCAAAGTTTTTTCAGAAACCACAGTGTATTCCTAAAAAACCACAAAAATACTTTGGCTTCCAAACGCACCCTTAGTTTTGCGGATGATGATGTGAATTGCTCGATTCCCAAATTGGTGTCGCCACTCAACATGATATGCTGATTTGACCGAAAAGGTTCCAGACCTACTATACTGCCATGCCACAAAATCATCACAGCCATTCGGACATAATGGTATCCTCAAGATTCATACTGCATCAACTATTGAGAAAATGTCCCCAATCAAGTGTTCGTCCCAGACAATGTATCAATTAGACCAGACACTTTATCAATAAGCACAACACCTCTCTGCGTAAGGACCATCCTATTAGGACCGTTTGGCACCCATGGGTCTTTCCAAATATTAATAGATTCATCATTACCCACACGCCAAATGCACCCGCTTTTAAATGTTTGGATACCGGCAACTATACTTTTGCCATGTAAAAGATGACCCTTTCTTTTGCCCAGCATCAAGAATGTCTTGATTTGGATAGTACCTTGCTTTCAAAAATCCTAGCACAAAGAGAATCTAGATTAATTATCGGCCGCCTTTGCTAACATCGCCAAATTAAGAGAATGGAAATCGCGGAACCAAGGCCCCTTGATTTTGCACATTTCGTCTCTAGACGCTCTAAAGTGAGTTGAAATTGGAACATCGGTGGGTCCCAATTTGATAAACAACGACGATTGCGTGTGAGGTTGCCCTTACTTTTTTTTTTCTGTGGATATTTAGAAGAAGAATTTTTGGTTTGTCGATTCCCCACCTTCCTCTCCCCTCGTCCCTCCCCTTTCCCCTCCCCCTTCCCCTCCAACGCCGGGGGCGGATCCACCCGCCGCCGCCTGAATCCCTTCCCCCTCCTCCCGCCACTAGGGGACCTGCGCCGCCGTAGCCGTTTCCCTTCTTCCTCGCAAACAGGTCACCAGGTCTCCTCCCTCCCTCCCTTTGAGGTATGTATGTATGAGCAGGTAGCTAGGTTGTTTCTTCGCAGCATCGATTCTCTCTGTCAAACCAATCGGCTAGCTCCGCTAGGGTAGGGACGGGACCTTCCAATTCTGGGCAGATCTGCCCCCCCTGTGGTGTCGCGTGTTCCTGGATCCAAGTTTGTGGATGATACGAGTAGGATTGGTCTGCGGATGATATGATCTATATCTTGCGTCGCTACAAATTTCGGTTGATTTTATTACAAGGGATGGTGCGTGATGGCTCGATGCTTTTTAAGTTAATAATTACAGTAGTAATAATTACTACTCTGCACCTGGATACCCTTGTGTGTACAATTACTGTATCTTTTAAAATATACTAGGAGTATTAAGTAGTGTGTTATATGTCTTATCATCATTTGATAGATAGATTATAACTGCTGCTGCTCTTTGTAGATTTTGAAGTAAGGAGAGAGGCCGAACCATGGGGAAGAGAAAGGCGGCTGCTAAGCCACCACCTAGGAAGAGGATGGACAAGCTCGATACCGTCTTCTCCTGCCCATTCTGCAACCATGGGAGCAGCGTTGAGTGCCGGATGTTAGTACTATCTTCAACTGTTCTCCTGTTAATTGGGAATGCCTATCCATTCAACATTGTGACTGGACTTTTTTTTTTCCTTCAGTGATTTGAAGAATCTGATTGGTGAGGCTAACTGTCAAATCTGCCAGGAAAGCTTCAGCACCACTGCAAATGGTATGTATGAATTAGACACACAACCGCAGATTGTACCATCTAATGTGGACGTAGATGCCATACTGAATGACTTTCAGCTGGGAAAAAAATTCCACACCAGACATCTCATTGGTTTTGTTCCATCTCAACCAAAATGATTGATTGATTGCAACTCTAGGAACAGGGTATAGCTTATCTGCAAATTTCGTACAGCCATTCCCATTTCATACACTTGGGGGTTTAGTCACTAATCAACTAGGTCATTAATAGAGCGGCCATGTGTCTCCCTATTTTATCATGTCCCTAGTCTGAGTTGACTGAATTACTCGAAACAAACCTGCATTCATCAGAACTGAACCTGTATGATAATATATCCTGTAAAGGAAATACAGTGTTAAGTAGTTGTTTAGCTTTGTTGAGCTAATGTTCTCAGAATTGTACTAATTCTCTGTTATCTTTGGTGCAGCGCTGACTGAACCTATTGATGTGTAAGTCAGAATCCAACAAATAACTCTTTACTCGTTGTTGCAACTCCGTCAGGTTTATCCGCACCACACCTGGAACTGAAAATTGAATTCCTTGTCCTGCAGATACAGCGAATGGATCGATGAGTGCGAGCGCGTCAACACTGTTGAAGATGATGATGGTGCATGAGCATGTGTAACTATAATACTCGTATGGCCTCAATGTGTTGATGTCATTTACTGCCACCGTCAGCCATATCTGTAGTAGCATTGTAACAATGTACTGGCCGATCGAAACGTTAGTAGGCAGTTTGTCCCGTGCTTAATACACAACCGATGATATTGTGTACCTGTATTTGTAAACCTTGATATAGCGGCTGAGATTACACCTAATCTCGGTACCTGCAAAGAATTTATACTTATGCTATGGTGGTTGTTTGGTAGGCCTTTCATGTGAGTTGTTTCTCTAGCCTGTGGTTGTCCCATGAACTGTGAATCGTAGAATGTATGCTACTTTTGGGATGTGCAAGCCAGTATGAAAAAAACTCTCTTACCAGCTCAGGGACAGTAATTTTCGAAGTATGTCATGTGGTTGAAAGGATTGCCATACATTTGTTAATCAGTCAAACTAGCCCAACTTGTTAGCTGTTCTCAGCAATTTTTCAAAGAGAATAACAAGACTACTCTATCGGTTGGGTGGGTCAAATATATAATGATTGGTTTAGTAGCTTGGGTGTGGGTTAACCTGCATTTTGCAACACATCAAACAGTGGTGGCTTGCTTTCAAGTTGCCTGATAGAAACAGTTTGGTTTGATTTGTTTGCAAGGCCGACTTGATTTTATGCTATGCTGATTGCAGCCAAGATTATTAATCAATTAGCAATTGCCTCCTAAGGTTCCTGGTTTAATTTCAGAGATAAATAGAAGAGGTAGGTAATTGAAACGGTTTATTCCAAACTGCAGCCACTCTAACAGCACGCTGCACTAGTTTTCCAGGATGGATAGATTACTACAAAAGGAATTTATCGCGGTGTGCAGCAGAGCTTCGCGAAGGTAGTGTACTTTGTTTACTTATTATAGCTCACTAACACAGTATATGCAAAAGAAATTACTGCACATTCTTTTGAAGATAAGACAGTGTAGTAGTAGTATTTGGGGTATCAGAAGTAAGGGAGTGACTGCACTTTTTTTAAAAGAAATTACTGCACATTTTTTAAAGAAATTACTGAACATTTTTTAAAGAAATTACTTGAGGCTACTCTTGTGTTTCTCTTGCCTTGTGACTGTTTCAAACTGCAACAATCGTTTTGTTCTTTTAATGTTCGAATGGTCATTTTCGTCTGTTTGGCTGCCTATTTATATTGCTACAGGAGTAGCACCCTCTGTTTTTCCTGCAGCAGAGCACCACTCTTGCTGCACATCTCTTGAGATGTATATACATACTCAGAACTTAGGTATCATCAGTAGCTAAAGAAAACAGTTGGATCTCTTTGTAGTTCCTTGCTGAATCTCAAACTGCGGCAACAAACTGTAGGTATACCTGACAAAGGGGATGATGGAACAAAATAGAAATAGCAACAGTCAAGATATACACGAAGCTAGTAGCCTTTTTGTTTTCAGAAGCTGTCTCTTTTCTGAAGTACAGAAACCGCAACCCTCATGACTTGTCTGAAAAGTACCCCAATGGAAAATTATTCCAATAAGTAGTAGATACAGAAGTGTACACGAAAAATAATATAAATTTTGACCATCTGTTTTGGCAATAAATAAAGTGAACTTATACCACTTAATATCTTGGAAGGGATCACATTGCGTTGGGAGAAGCCCTAAAGACTCTTATCTCTCCCCATCCCCCCTGTCTATATTACCCTCTTCTTCCGCAATCTCCAAAAGCTGAAATTCCCCCTCCGCGAGCTGTGGTAGTCTGAATTATGCCAAGTGCTGATGAAGAGAACTCTACTCTGACCGTACGTGTGTGCCTCTGTGGATATGGTTAACCTTCTAGGAGAGACCTTTCTGCCATGTGGAATTCTGAACAAAATTATCTCATTCCTAGACACATCTAGACTTGTGTTTTCGACTATGTTTAATTGTTAGATGAGAGGTTTGTGCTAACAGTGGGCAATTTGCCCATCAGACACTCAAGAGTTCCATGTATGCTCTGGCTGTTGGCACACTTTTAGGTATTACCCATTCCCTCGTAGTGTTGGGGCCGCCGCTTGAAATCGGTTATGGAAGCACACTCACTCCTTAAGACATCAAAGCACAAAATCAGTGGAGGAAGAATCAGAAACAAACTCTGTTCCTGCAGACACAAGTCATACGTTACAAGTCCTCCTATTCATATTCAGGTCAGCAATCTTATACGTTACAAGTGAATCATCCTCCTATTCATATCATATTCAGGTCAGCAATCTGGTTCCTCTGCTTCTGCACTGCACGTATTTTCTTGATCTGATCGAAAATGTCTTGCACACCCAATTTTCTCACTGTTATTACTTTGCAATTTATTTATTTGGCCTGTTGCAATTACCATGTATAGAAGAAATCAGAGGAAAGCTGCTGACACATAAGGTAACACCAGGGGATGATGATGATCTGACAGAAGAAACCAGAGGGATGATGACAGAGGTTAACTGATCCACTTCCAGGCTTGATTATTATCTTTTGTTTTGTTACACACATGCATGGTAAGCAGAGCACAGAGGAAACGAAGATCAACACGACGCACACGCACACGATCAGCTCCTACTGCTGGTGGTCATGGAGGAGCGGCGGCGCGACCTCGACCCTGGCGACGCCGGCCCGGGCCTGGGCCACCTTGGCGACCTCCACCTCCCCGACGACCACCTCCTCGGCCACCTCGTCCTGCTCCCCCTCCTCCTCGTAGTTGGGGTCGTTGCGGTCGATGGCGGCGGGCGCGGGGTCGAGCTCGCTGTCGACGAGCCCCTCGGGGCCCTCCCAGGTGTACTTGCCGCCGCGGCCGGACTTGGGCGGGGGCGCGCCGATGCCGACGCCCCGGGGCGCGTTGGCCGGGTGGCGCTCCAGCCGGTGCAGCCCCTGCTCCTCCAGCTTGCGCTCCACGTGCCTCGCCGTGTCCGGGCGCCTCGTCTCCGGGACCGGCACCTTCTCCGCCACCTTGTGGCCCTCCTCGTCCCGGTGCACCACGCGCATGTGCGCCATCTTCTTCTTGTGGCCTTCCTTGCTGGTCGGTCGGCCGGCTCGGCTGCTTGAGCTGAGCTGAGCTCTCCTGTTGTTGGTCTGTGGAACTCTGAGTCGCGCTGTGTGGGTGGATATGGATGTGATGGGGGAGAGCGACACGGCGCAGCGGCGGGGCTTATGTAGGAAGCCGGCGGGCTTGGGTGAGGTGGCGGTGGAGGAGTCTAGAGAGTGCGTGAGCGGTGGAAGGTTGGGGAGGAGTCTAGAGAGTGATGGAAGGTGGCGGAAGCGGAAGGCAACATCTAGACGGGCGCGAGGAGCCACGCTAATATGCTCGTGACGCGACGTTCACCGCCGTTGGGGTCCTACTGCGAGGCGCACGCCTCGCCTACAGAACGTGACTTGTCCTGCTGATCTGTGATCTCATGCTGGCATCATCTGGTTTTTTTCTTTATATATTAAAATTAAATGCATACATTAATAAACTAAAATTTACTTATAAACTTTAGAAACATGAACCGAAAAAATATCAATACAGTATAAAAGTTTTGTTAGCACAGCTTTACAAAATGTGGATAACTTTAAAAAATGTTCGTGACTATGGAAAAATATTTCCGGTTTTCCAAAAATTTATACGATTTTTTTCAAAAAATATGTGTACAATGTAAAGAATTTTTTTGCAATGTAAAAAAAAATATAACATGCTACTCGAAAACTGAACGTCGCTTTGATGGAAACATTACCGCGTTTCAAAAAAAAAATCTTTGTGGCGTTTAAAAATGTTATGTACAAGGAAAAAATGTTCACTTAGGTTAAAAATGTTTATTTCCATAAAATATGTATCGTGAAATTTTACAGAAATATATGCATGTTTCCTGATAATGTATGTGGAAATTTCAATAGTATTATAAAATGTAAAACAATGTTTGCGTAGTTTTACAAAAATATCTATTGCCATTTAAATAATGTACTACATCTATTTAAAAAAATGTTACCATGTATTCAAAAAAGAGTTCAATACATGTCTTTAAACAAATTTACATCATGTATTCGAAAATGTCCAAAGTGGATCAAAAAAAATGTTTCACGTGTCCGCTAAAAATGTACATTGTGTACTCACAAAAAGTAAACATTTGTTAAATAAATATACCGATTAAAAACAACAAAGAAACAAAATAATAATAAAAGACAACCGAGGAACACGAAGAAAACCAAAAAAGAAACAAATCTATAACAAAAAAAATAAAAGACAAAAGTTAGGTGAAAAACAAAGAAACACAAACCAATGAAAATCGGTGAAAAAATAAAAGAAAAGAAAAAAACTAAAAAGAAAATCACAGAGAGTGACCGAACCTACGGCGAGGAATGAGCGGCAACAAGCTATTGTGCTGATGGGCCGCCCCGATTCTCTCGCCTCTAGGCAATTGCTAATAGGAATGTAAGGACGAGACATAACACATGGACCGCAATTGCGGCTATAGCGTGAGTTCTTCATATATGATTTTAGGTGGGCTTGGGCCACGCAACATTGATGATGGACCAGGGTGTGTGTAATTTTTTAATTTTCATTTTTTTTGCTGGAAGATGGTCAATGTGGATGGCACACCGGTCCGTGGTGAGATGTGGGTGCTGATTTGACGCGGTATATGGTAACTATGTGTTGTATCTAGTTTTCACATGACATTTTGTGTAATGGCCCGTTTTCCTTTGCATGTAGTTATGTTTCGTGCTACTGCACAGTAGCACCATCGTCAATCGTGTCCTATACAATGGCATCATAGTCTGTTTCTATCTTACGTGAGCATCCGATCTTCATGTATTGTGGACAAGCACTAAACTGTCCACTGGTATGAACAGACGCAAACACAACCAGCTCTAGCCCACAAGGCAATGACCACACCGCTTAACTAAATGGCCCCACAACATGGACCGTCCGCAATAAATTGGTCATACCGACGGGAGTGCCATTTGGCGCCTTCAGCGCCGCAGAGGGCAGTTGGCGCCTACACCAGCGCCTGGTGGGCCGGCCCACGAAGGCGCACGCAGAAAGAATTGTTATTATAGTGGCTCTCTACGAATCAAACTCGCGCCTTTCCACTCGTCTTCGAGTTTGCCTTGTTGAGGAACGTAGCAATAATTCAAAATTTTCCTACGTGTCACCAAGATCAATCTTGGAGATGCTAGCAACGAGAGAGAGGGAGTGCATCTTCATACCCTTGAAGATCGCAAAGCGGAAGCGTTACAAGAACGCGGTTGATGGAGTCGTACTCGCAGCGATTCGCGGAAGATCCGATCTAGCGCCGAACGGACGGTGCCTCCGCGTTCAACACACGTACAGCCCGGGGACGTCTCCTCCTTCTTGATCCAGCAAGGGGAGAGGAGAAGTTGAGGAGAACTCCAACAGCACGACGGCGTGGTGGCAATGGAGCTCGTGGTTCACCGGCAGAGCTTCGCTAAGCACTACGAAGGAGGAGGAGGTGTATGAGGAGGGAGGGCTGCGCCAGGGAAGAGGTGCGGCTGCCCTCCCACCCCTCCACTATATATAGGGGCAAGGGGAGAGAGGGAGGCGCCCTAGGGTTTCCCATAGGGGGCGGCGGCCAAGCAGATTGGATCTCCCTAGGGAAAATCCTAGGGAGACTTGCCCCCCAAGCCAAGCAGGTGGAGGCTTGCCTCCCAAGCCAGGTGGAGGCGCCCCACCTCCCCAAGTAACGTGGGAAAGGGTGTGGGGGGCGCACCACCCCTTAGTGGGCTGGTTTGCCCCTTCCCCATTGGCCCACGAGGCCCTCCAACACTTGCCGGGGCTCCCGAAACACCTTTCGGTCATGCTGGCCATAGCCTGGTACCCCCGGAACACTTCCGGACTCCAATACCCTTCGTCCAATATATCAATCTTCACCGCCGGACCATTTCGGAACTCCTCGTGATGTCCGGGATCTCATCCGGGACTCTGAACAACCTTCGGTAACCACATACTATTTTTCATAACAACTCTAGCGTCACCGAACCTTAAGTGTGTAGACCCTACAGGTTCGGGAACCATGCAGACATGACCGAGACACCTCTCCGGCCAATAACCAATAGCGGGATCTGGATACCCATATTGGCTCCCACATGTTCCACGATGATCTCATCGGATGAACCACGATGTCAGGGATTCAATCAATCCCGTATACAATTCCCTTTGTCTATCGGCATGTTGCTTGCCCGAGATTCGATCGTCGGTATCCCAATACCTCGTTCAATCTTGTTACCGGCAAGTCTCTTTACTCGTTCCATAACGCATGATCCCGTGGCTAACTCCTTAGTCACATTGAGCTCATTATGATGATGCATTACCGAGTGGGCCCAGAGATACCTCTCCATCATACGGAGTGACAAATCCCAGTCTCGATTCGTGCCAACCCAACAGACACTTTCGGAGATACCTGTAGTGCACCTTTATAGCCACCCAGTTACGTTGTGACGTTTGGTACACCCAAAGCATTCCTACGGTATCCGGGAGTTGCACAATCTCATGGTCTAAGGAAACGATACTTGACATTAGAAAAGCTCTTAGCAAACGAACTACACGATCTTGTGCTATGCTTAGGATTGGGTCTTGTCCATCACATCATTCTCCTAATGATGTGATCCCGTTATCAATGACATCCAATGTCCATGGTTAGGAAACCATAACCATCTATTGATCAACGAGCTAGTCAACTAGAGGCTTACTAGGGACATGTTGTGGTCTATGTATTCACACATGTATTACGGTTTCCAGTTAATACAATTATAGCATGAACAATAGACAATTATCATGAACAAGGAAATACAATAATAACCATTTTATTATTGCCTCTAGGGCATATTTCCAATAGTCTCCCACTTGCACTAGAGTCAATAATCTAGTTCACATCACTATGTGATTGTAATGAATCCAACACCCATGGGGTTTGTTCATATCTCGCTTGTGAGAGAGGTTTTTAGTCAACGGGTCTGAACCTTCCAGATCCGTGTGTGCTTTACAAATCTCTATGTCATCTTGTAGATGCAGCTACCACGCGCTACTTGGAGCTATTCCAAATAACTTCTCTACTATACGAATGCGGTTTACTACTCAGAGTCATCCGGACTAGTGTCAAAGTTTGCATCGACGTAACCCTTTACAACGAACTCTTTTACCACCTCCATAATCAAGAAAATTCCTTAGTCCACTAGTCACTAAGGATAAGTTCGACCGCTGTCATGTGATCCATTCCTGGATCACTATTGTACCCCTTGACTAACTCATGGCAAGGCACACTTCAGGTGCGGTACACAGCATAGCATACTGTAGAGCCTACGTCTAAAGCATAGGGGACGACCTTCGTCCTTTCTCTCTCTTTTGCCGTGGTCAGGTCTTGAGTCTTACTCAATACTCACACCTTGTAACACAGCCAAGAACTCCTTCTTTGCTGATCTATTTTGAACTCCTTCAAAATCTTGTCACGGTATGTATTCATTTGAAAGTACTATTAAGCGTTTTTGATCTATCCTTATAGATCTTGATGCTCAATGTTCAAGTAGCTTAATCCAGGTTTTCCATTGAAAAACACTTTTCAAATAACCCTGGATGCTTTCCAGAAATTCTACATCATTTCTGATCAACAATATGTTAACAACATATACTCATCAAAAATTCTATAGTGCTCCCACTCACTTCTTTGGAAATACAAGTTTCTCTTAAACTTTGTATAAACCAAAAATCTTTGATCATCTCATCAAAGCGTACATTCCAACTCCGAGATGCTTACTCCAGTCCTTAGAAGGATTGCTGGAGCTTTGCATACTTGTTAGCATCTTTCAGGATTGACAAAATCTTCTGGTTGTATCACATACAACCTTTCCTCAAGAAAATCGTCGAGGGAACAATGTTTTGACATCCTATCTGCAAGATTTCATAAATATGCAGCAACTGCTAATATAATTCCAATAGACTCTTAGCATCGCTACGAGTGAGGAAATCTCATCATAGTCAACTCCTTGAACTTGTCGGAAAACATCTTAACGACAAGTCGAGCTTTCTTAATGGTGATAGTTACCATCATTATCTGTCTTCCCTTTTAAAATCCATCTGTACCCAACAGCCTTACGACCATCAAGTAGTTCTTTCAAAGTCTATACTTTGTTTTCATACATGGATCCTCTTGGATTTTATGGCCTCGAGCCATTCGTCGGAATCCGGGCCCACCATCGCTTCTCCACAGCTCATAGGTTCATCGTTGTCCAACAACATGACTTTCAAGACAGGATTACGTACCACTCTGAAGTAGTATGCATCCTTGTCGTCCTATGAGGTTTGGTAGTGACTTGATCCGAAGTTTCATGATCACTATCATAAGCTTCCACTTCAATTGGTATAGGTGCCACAGGAACAACTTCCTGTGCCCTGCTACACACTAGTTGAAGTGACGGTTCAATAACCTCATCAAGTCTCCACCATCCTCCCACTCAATTCTTTCGAGAGAAAGTTTTCCTCGAGAAAGGACCTGTTTCTAGAAACAATCACCTTGCTTCCGGATCTGAAATAGGAGGTATACCCAACTGTTTTGGGTATTCTATGAAGATGCATTTATCCGCTTTGGGTTCGAGCTTATCAGCCTGAAACATTTTCACATAAGCGTCGCAGCCCCAAACTTTTAAGAAACGACAGCTTAGGTTTCTCTAAACCATAGTTCATACGGTGTCGTCTCAACGGAATTGCGTGGTGCTCTATTTAAAGTGAATGCGGTTGTCTCTAATGCCTAACCCATAAACGATAGTGTAATTCGAAAAGAGACATCATGGTATGCACCATATCCAATAGGGTGCAGTTATGATGTTCGGACACACCATCACACTATCGTGTTCCAGGCGGTATTAGTTGTGAAACAATTTCCACAATGTCTTAATTGTGTGCCAAACTCGTAACTCAGATATTCATCTCTATGATCATATCATAGACATTTTATCCTCTTGCCACGACGATCTTCAACTTCACTCTGAAATTACTTGAACCTTTCAATAATTCAGACTTGTGTTTCATCAAGTAAACATACTTAGCATCTACTCAAATCATCTGTGAAGTAAGAGCATAATGATATTCACTGCGTGCCTCAGCACTCATTGGATTGCACACATCAAAATGTATTACTTCCAACAAGTTGCTCTCTTGTTCCATCTCACTGAAAACGAGGCCTTTCAGTCATCTTGCCCATGTGGTATGATTTGCATGTCTCAAGTGATTCAAAATCAAGTGAGTCCAAATGATCCATCTGTATGGAGTTTCTTCATGCATATATACCAATAGACATGGTTCGCATGTCTCAATCTTTTCAAAAATGAGTGAGTCCAAAGATCCATCAACATGGAGCTTCTTCATGCGTTTTATACCAATATGACTCAAGTGGCAGTGTCACAAGTATGTGGTACTATCATTACTATCTTATATCTTTTGGCATGAACATGTGTATCACTACGATCGAGATTCAATAAACCATTCATTTTAGGTGCAAGACCATTGAAGGTATTATTCAAATAGACAGAGTAACCATTATTCTCCTTTAATGAATAACCGTATTGAGATAAACATAACCCAATCATGTCTATGCTCAACGCAAACACCAAATAACAATTATTTAGGTTTAACACCAATCTCGATGGTAGAGGGAGCATGCGATGCTTGATCACATCAACCTTGGAAACACTTCCAACACATATCGTCATCTCACCTTTAGCTACTCTCCGTTTATTCCGTAGCCTTCTATTTCGAGTTACAACCACTTAGCAACCGAACTGGTATCTAATACCCTGGTGCTACTAGGAGTACTAGTAAAGTACACATTAATATAATGTATATCCAATATACTCCTGTCGACCTTGCCTACCTTCTTATCTACCAAGTATCTAGGGTAGTTCTGCTTCAGTGACCGTTCCCCTCATTACAGAAGCACTTAGTCTCGGGTTTGGGTTCAACCTTGGGTTTCTTCACTAGAGCAGCAACTGATTTGCCATGAAGTATCCCTTCTTTCCCTTGCCCTTCTTGAAACTAGTGGTTTTACTAACCATCAACAATTGATGCTCCTACCTGATTTCTACTTTCATGGTGTCAAACATCGCGAATAGCTCAAGGATCATCATATCTATCCCTGATTTGTTATAGTTCATCACGAAGCTCTAGTAGCTTGGTGGCAGTGACTTTGGAGAACCATCACTATCTCATCTGGAAGATTAACTCCCACTCGATTCAAGCGATTGTAGTACTCAGACAATCTGAGCACATGCTCAACGGTTGAGCTTTTCTCCCTTATTTTGCAGGCTTAAAAACTTGTCAGGGGTCTCATACCTCTTGACGTGGGCACGAGCCTAAAATCCCAATTTCAGCTCTCGGAACATCTCATATGTTCCGCGACGTTTCAAAATGTCTTCGTGCCTCAATTCTAAACCGTTCAACATTACGCACTGAACTATCACGTAGTCATCAAAACGTGTATGTCAGATGTTTGCAATGTTGGAAATATGCCCTAGAGGCAATAATAAATGGTTATTATTATATTTCTGTGTTCATGATAATAGTCTCTTATTCATGCTATAATTGTATTGTCTGGAAATCATAATACATGTGTGAATACATAGACCACAACCTGTCCCTAGTAAGCCTCTAGTTGACTAGCTCGTTGATCAACATATAGTCATGGTTTCCTGACTATGGACATAGGATGTCACTGATAACGGGATCACATCATTAGGAGAATAATGTGATGGACAAGACCCAACCTAAGCATAGCATAAAAGATCGTGTAGTTTCGTTTGCTAGAGCTTTTCCAATGTCAAGTATCTTTTCCTTAGACCATGAGATCGTGCAACTCCCGGATACCGTAGGAGTGCTTTGGGTGTGCCAAACGTCACAACGTAACTGGGTGACTATAAAGGTGCATTACGGGTATCTCCGAAAGTGTCTGTTGGGTTGGCACGGATCGAGACTGGGATTTGTCACTCCGTGTAAACGGAGAGGTATCTCTGGGCCCACTCGGTAATGCATCATCATAATGAGCTCAATGTGACCAAGGCGTTGGTCACGGGATCATGCATTGCGGTACGAGTAAAGAGACTTGCCGGTAACGAGATTGAACAAGGTATTGGGATACCGACGATCGAATCTCGGGCAAGTAACATACCGATTGACAAAGGGAATTGCATACGGATTGATTGAATCCTCGACACCATGGTTCACCCGATGATATCATCGTGGAACATGTGGGAGCCAACATGGGTATCCAGATCCCGCTGTTGGTTATTGACCGGAGAGGCGTCTCGGTCATGTCTGCATGTCTCCCGAACCCGTAGGGTCTACACACTTAAGGTCCGGTGACGCTAGGGTTGTAGAGATATATGTATGCGGAAACCCGAAAGTTGTTCGGAGTCCCGGATGAGATCCCGGACGTCACGAGAGGTTCCGGAATGGTCCGGAGGTGAAGAATTATATATAGGAAGTCCAGTTTTGGCCACCGGGAAAGTTTCGGGGGTTATCGGTATTGTACCGGGACCACCGGAAGGGTCCCGGGGGTCCACCAGGTGGGGCCACCTGTCCCGGAGGGCCCCGTGGGCTGAAAGTGGAGGGGAACCAGCCCCTAATGGGCTGGGGCGCCACTTTGGGCCTCCCCCCATGCGCCTAGGGTTGGGAACCCTAGGGGGGGGGGAGTTCCCCCTTGCCTTGGGGGGCAAGGCAACCCCTTCCCCCCTTGGCCGCCGCCCCCCCTTGGAGATCCCATCTCCAAGGGCTGCGCACCCCCCTTGGGGGCCTATATAAAGGGGGGGGGAGGGAGGGCAGCAGACTACATCCTTTGGCGCCTCCCTCCTCCCCTGCAACACCTCTCTCTCTCGCGCAGAAGCTCGGCGAAGCCCTGCCGGAGAGCCGCTACATCCACCACCACGCCGTCGTGCTGTTGGATCTCCATCAACCTCTCCTCCCCCCTTGCTGGATCAAGAAAGGAGGAGACGTCGCTGCACCGTACGTGTGTTGAACGCGGAGGTGCCGTACGTTCGGCACTCGGTCATCGGTGATTTGGATCACGGCGAGTACGACTCCGTCATCCACGTTCATTGGAACGCTTCCGCTCGCGATCTACAACGGTATGTAGATGCACTCCCTTCCCTCGTTGCTAGTAGACTCCATAGATGCATCTTGGTGAGCGTAGGAAAATTTTAAAATTATGCTACGATTCCCAACAGTGGCATCATGAGCCAGGCCTATGCGTAGTTACTATGCACGAGTAGAACACAAAGAAGTTGTGGGCGTTGATGTTGCCAATTCTTCTTGCCGCTACTAGTCGTTTCTTGTTTCGGCGGCATTGTAGGATGAAGCGGCCCGGACCGACCTTACACGTACGCTTACATGAGACAGGTTCCACCGACTGACATGCACTAGTTGCATAAGGTGGCTAGCGGGTGTCTGTCTCTCCTACTTTAGTCGGAACGGATTCGATGAAAAGGGTCCTTATGAAGGGTAAATAGAAATTGGCAAATCACGTTGTGGTCATACGTAGGTAAGAAATCGTTCTTGCTAGAAACCTACAAACCACGTAAAAACTTGCAACAACAATTAGAGGACGTCTAACTTGTTTTTGCAGCAAGTGATATATGTGATATGATATGGCCAGAAGATGTGATGAATGATATATGTGATGTATGAGATTGATCATATTCTTGTAATAGGAATCACGACTTGCATGTCGATGAGTATGACAACCGGCAGGAGCCATAGGAGTTGTCTTTATTATTTTGCATGACCTGCGTGTCATTGAATAACGCCATGTAATTTACTTTACTTTGTTGCTAAACGGTTAGCCATAGAAGTAGAAGTAATCGTTGGCGTGACAACTTCATGAAGACACAATGATGGAGATCATGGTGTCATGCCGGTGACAAAGATGATCATGGTGCCCCGAAGATGGAGATCAAAGGAGCATGATGATATTGGCCATATCATGTCACTGTTTGATTGCATGTGATGTTTATCATGTTTTTGCATCTTATTTGCTTAGAACGACGGTAGCAAGTAGGATGATCCCTTATAATAATTTCAAGAAAGTGTTCACCCTAACTGTGCACCGTTGCGAAGGTTCGTCGTTTCGAAGCACCACGTGATGATCGGGTGTGATAGATTCTTACGTTCGCATACAACGGGTGTTGACGAGCCTAGCATGTACAGACATGGCCTCGGAACACACGCAATACACTTAGGTTGACTTGATGAGCCTAGCATGTACAGACATGGCCTCGGAACACGGAGGACCGAAAGGTCGAGCATGAGTCGTATAGAAGATACGATCAACATGGAGATGTTCACCGATCTTGACTAGTCCGTCTCACGTGATGATCGGACACGGCCTAGTTGAGCTCGGATCATGTTTCACTTAGATGACTAGAGGGATGTCTGTCTGAGTGGGAGTTCATTAAATAATTTGATTATATGAACTTAATTATCATGAACTTAGTCTAAAATCTTTACATTATGTATTGTAGATCAAATGGCCCACGTTGTCCTCAATTTCAACGCGTTCCTAGAGAAAACCAAGCTGAAAGATGATGGCAGCAACTATACGGACTGGGTCCGGAACCTGAGGCTCATCCTCATAGTTGCCAAGAAAGATTATGTCTTAGAAGCACCGCTAGGTGAAGCACCAATCCCTGAGAACCAAGACGTTATGAACGCTTGGCAGCAGCGTGCTGATGATTACTCCCTCGTTCAGTGCGGCATGCTTTACAGCTTAGAACCGGGTCTCCAAAAGTGTTTTGAGAAACATGGAGCATATGAGATGTTCGAGGAGCTGAAACTGGTTTTTCAAGCTCATGCCCGGGTCGAGAGATATGATGTCTCCGACAAGTTCTTCAGCTGTAAAATGGAGGAGAACAGTTCTGTTAGTGAGCACATACTCAGAATGTCTGGGTTACACAACCGCTTGTCTCAGCTGGGAGTTAATCTCCCGGATGACGCAGTCATTGACAGAATCCTCCAGTCGCTTCCACCAAGCTACAAGAGCTTTGTGATGAACTACAATATGCAGGGGATGGAAAAGACCATTCCCGAGGTATATTCAATGCTAAAATCAGCGGAAGGGGAGATCAGAAAAGAACATCAAGTGTTGATGGTGAATAAAACCACTAAGTTCAAGAAGGGAAAGGGTAAGAAGAACTTCAAGAAGGACGGCAAGGGAGTTGCCGCGCCCGGTAAACCAGTTACCGGGAAGAAGTCAAAGAATGGACCCAAGCCCGAGACTGAGTGCTTTTATTGCAAGGGAAGTGGTCACTGGAAGCGGAACTGCCCCAAATATTTAGCGGACAAGAAGAAGGCCGGCAACACCCAAGGTATATGTGATATACAAGTAATTGATGTGTACCTTACCAGTACTCGTAGTAGCTCCTGGGTATTTGATACCGGTGCGGTTGCTCATATTTGTAACTCAAATCAGGAACTACGGAATAAACGGAGACTGGCAAAAGACGAGGTGACGATGCGCGTCGGGAATGGTTCCAAGGTCGATGTGATCGCCGTCGGCACGCTACCTCTGCATCTACCCACGGGATTAGTTATAAACCTCAATAATTGTTATTTAGTGCCAGCTTTGAGCATGAACATTGTATCTGGATCTCGTTTAATTCGAGATGGCTACTCATTTAAATCTGAGAATAATGGTTGTTCTATTTATTTGAGAGATATGTTTTATGGTCATGCCCCGCTGGTCAATGGTTTATTTTTGATGAATCTCGAACGTGATGTTACACATGTTCATAGTGTGAATACCAAAAGATGTAAAGTTGATAAGATAGTCCCACATACTTGTGGCACTGCCGCCTTGGTCACATTGGTGTCAAGCGCATGAAGAAGCTCCATGCAGATGGACTTTTGGAGTCTCTTGATTACGAATCATTTGACACGTGCGAACCATGCCTCATGGGTAAGATGACCAAGACTCCGTTCTCCGGAACAATGGAGCGAGCAACCAACTTATTGGAAATCATACATACCGATGTGTGCGGTCCAATGAGTGTTGAGGCTCGCGGAGGATATCGTTATGTTCTCACTCTCACTGATGATTTAAGTAGATATGGGTATGTCTACCTAATGAAACACAAGTCTGAAACCTTTGAAAAGTTCAAGGAATTTCAGAGTGAAGTCGAGAATCAACGTGACAGGAAAATAAAATTCTTACGATCAGATCATGGTGGAGAATATTTAAGTCACGAATTTGGTACACACTTAAGGAAATGTGGAATAGTTTCACAACTCACGCCGCCTGGAACACCTCAGAGAAATGGTGTGTCCGAACGTCGTAATCGCACTCTATTGGATATGGTGCGATCTATGATGTCTCTTACCGATTTACCGCTCTCATTTTAGGGTTATGCTTTAGAGACTGCCGCATTCACTTTAAATAGGGCACCGTCTAAATCCGTTGAGACGACACCGTATGAATTATGGTTTGGGAAGAAACCTAAGCTGTCGTTTCTAAAAGTTTGGGGATGCGATGCTTATGTCAAGAAACTTCAACCTGAAAAGCTCGAACCCAAATCGGAAAAATGCGTCTTCATAGGATACCCTAAGGAAACTATTGGGTATACCTTCTACCTCAGATCCGAAGGCAAGATCTTCGTTGCCAAGAACGGGTCCTTTCTAGAGAAGGAGTTTCTCTCGAAAGAATTGAGTGGGAGGAAAGTGGAACTTGATGAGGTGATAGTCACCCCTTCCGAACCGGAAAGTAGCGCAGCGCGGGAAAATGTTCCTGTGGTGCCTACACCGACTGGGGAGGAAGTTAATGATGATGATCATGAAACTTCAGATCAAGTTACTGAACTTCATAGGTCCACAAGGACACGTTCCGCACCAGAGTGGTACGGCAACCCTGTCTTGGAAATCATGTTGTTAGACAACGGTGAACCTTCGAACTATGAAGAAGCGATGGCGGGCCCGGATTCTGACAAATGGCTAGAAGCCATGAAATCCGAGATAGAATCCATGTATGAAAACAAAGTATGGACTTTGACTGACTTGCCCGATGAGCGGCGAGCCATAGAAAACAAATGGATCTTTAAGAAGAAGACAGACGCAGATGGTAATGTGACCATCTACAAAGCTCGACTTGTCGCTAAGGGTTATCGACAAGTTCAAGGGGTTGACTACGATGAGACTTTCTCACCTGTAGCGAAGCTGAAGTCCGTCCGAATCATGTTAGCAATTGCCGCATACTATGATTATGAGATATGGCAGATGGACGTCAAAACGGCATTCCTTAACGGCTTCCTTAAGGAAGAGTTGTATATGATGCAGCCGGAAGGTTTTGTCGATCCTAAGAATGCTAACAAAGTATGCAAGCTCCAGCGCTCAATCTATGGGCTGGTGCAAGCATCTCGGAGTTGGAACATTCGCTTTGATGAGATGATCAAAGCGTTTGGGTTTACACAGACTTATGGAGAAGCCTGTGTTTACAAGAAAGTGAGTGGGAGCTCTGTAGCATTTCTCATATTATATGTGGATGACATATTATTGATGGGAAATGATATAGAATTCTTGGAAAGTATAAAGGCCTATTTGAATAAGTGTTTTTCAATGAAGGACAAGAAGGGGTTCTTGCCTGTATTGCACGGTGTGCAATTGAGCACGGCTCAATGCCCGACCACGGCAGAAGATATAGAAGAGATGAGTGTCATCCCCTATGCCTCGGCCATAGGGTCTATTATGTATGCCATGCTGTGTATCAGACCTGATGTAAACCTTGCCGTAAGTTTGGTAGGAAGGTACCAAAGTAATCCCGGCAAGGAACACTGGACAGCGGTCAAGAATATCCTGAAGTACCTGAAGAGGACTAAGGATATGTTTCTCGTTTATGGAGGTGACGAAGAGCTCGTCGTAAAGGGTTACGTCGACGCTAGCTTCGACACAGATCCGGATGACTCGAAGTCACAGACCGGATACGTGTATATTTTGAATAGAGGAGCAGTAAGCTGGTGCAGTTGCAAGCAAAGCGTCGTGGCGGGATCTACATGTGAAGCGGATTACATGGCAGCCTCGGAGGCGGCACAGGAAGCAGTCTGGATGAAGGAGTTCATTACCGACCTAGGGGTGATTCCCAATGCGTCGGGCCCAATGACTCTCTTCTGTGACAACACTGGAGCTATTGCCCTTGCGAAGGAGCCCAGGTTTCACAGAAGACCAGGCATATCAAGCGTCGCTTCAACTCCATTCGTGAAAGTGTTCAAAATGGAGACATAGATATTTGTAAAGTACACACGGACCTGAATGTAGCAGATCCGTTGACTAAACCTCTCCCTAGGGCAAAACATGATCAACACCAGGACGCAATGGGTGTTCGATTCATCACAATGTAACTAGATTATTGACTCTAGTGCAAGTGGGAGACTGTTGGAAATATGCCCTAGAGGCAATAATAAATGGTTATTATTATATTTCTGTGTTCATGATAATAGTCTCTTATTCATGCTATAATTGTATTGTCTGGAAATCGTAATACATGTGTGAATACATAGACCACAACCTGTCCCTAGTAAGCCTCTAGTTGACTAGCTCGTTGATCAACAGATAGTCATGGTTTCCTGACTATGGACATAGGATGTCACTGATAACGGGATCACATCATTAGGAGAATAATGTGATGGACAAGACCCAACCTAAGCATAGCATAAAAGATCGTGTAGTTTCGTTTGCTAGAGCTTTTCCAATGTCAAGTATCTTTTCCTTAGACCATGAGATCGTGCAACTCCCGGATACCGTAGGAGTGCTTTGGGTGTGCCAAACGTCACAACGTAACTGGGTGACTATAAAGGTGCATTACGGGTATCTCCGAAAGTGTCTGTTGGGTTGGCACGGATCGAGACTGGGATTTGTCACTCCGTGTAAACGGAGAGGTATCTCTGGGCCCACTCGGTAATGCATCATCATAATGAGCTCAATGTGACCAAGGCGTTGGTCACGGGATCATGCATTGCGGTACGAGTAAAGAGACTTGCCGGTAACGAGATTGAACAAGGTATTGGGATACCGACGATCGAATCTCGGGCAAGTAACATACCGATTGACAAAGGGAATTGCATACGGATTGATTGAATCCTCGACACCGTGGTTCACCCGATGATATCATCGTGGAACATGTGGGAGCCAACATGGGTATCCAGATCCCGATGTTGGTTATTGACCGGAGAGGCGTCTCGGTCATGTCTGCATGTCTCCCGAACCCGTAGGGTCTACACACTTAAGGTCCGGTGATGCTAGGGTTGTAGAGATATATGTATGCGGAAACCCGAAAGTTGTTCGGAGTCCCGGATGAGATCCCGGACGTCACGAGAGGTTCCGGAATGGTCCGGAGGTGAAGAATTATATATAGGAAGTCCAGTTTTGGCCACCGGGAAAGTTTCGGGGGTTATCGGTATTGTACCGGGACCACCGGAAGGGTCCCGGGGGTCCACCGGGTGGGGCCACCTGTCCCGGAGGGCCCCGTGGGCTGAAAGTGGAGGGGAACCAGCCCCTAATGGGCTGGGGCGCCACTTTGGGCCTCCCCCCCATGCGCCTAGGGTTGGGAACCCTAGGGGGGGGGGAGTTCCCCCTTGCCTTGGGGGGCAAGGCAACCCCTTCCCCCCTTGGCCGCCGCCCCCCCCTTGGAGATCCCATCTCCAAGGGCTGCGCACCCCCCTTGGGGGCCTATATAAAGGGGGGGGGGGAGGGAGGGCAGCAGACTACATCCTTTGGCGCCTCCCTCCTCCCCTGCAACACCTCTCTCTCTCTCGCGCAGAAGCTCGGCGAAGCCCTGCCGGAGAGCCGCTACATCCACCACCACGCCGTCGTGCTGTTGGATCTCCATCAACCTCTCCTCCACCCTTGCTGGATCAAGAAAGGAGGAGACGTCGCTGCACCGTACGTGTGTTGAACGCGGAGGTGCCGTACGTTCGGCACTCGGTCATCGGTGATTTGGATCACGGCGAGTACGACTCCGTCATCCACGTTCATTGGAACGCTTCCGCTCGCGATCTACAACGGTATGTAGATGCACTCCCTTCCCTCGTTGCTAGTAGACTCCATAGATGCATCTTGGTGAGCGTAGGAAAATTTTAAAATTATGCTACGATTCCCAACATGCAACATCCACAAACGACGCTCGAGGTTCAGCACACCGAGCGGTGCATTAAGGACATAAGCCTTCTGTACAGCAATGAGGACAATCCTCTGTTTACGGACCCAGTCCGCATAATTGCTACTATCAACTTTCAACTAAATTTTCTCTAGGAACATATCTTAAACAGTAGAACTAAAGCGTAAGCTACGACATAATTTGCAAAGACCTTTTGACTATGTTCATGATAATTAAGTTTATCTAATTATTTAATGAACTCCCACTCAGATAGACATCCCTCTAGTCATCTAAGTGATACATGATCCGAGTCAACTAGGCCGTGTCCGATCATCACGTGAGACGGACTAGTCATCATCGGTGAACATCTCCATGTTGATCGTATCTACTATACGACTCATGTTCGACCTTTCGGTCTCTTGTGTTCTGAGGCCTTGTCTGTACATGCTAGGCTCGTCAAGTCAACCTAAGTGTTTCGCATGTGTAAATCTGGCTTACACCCGTTGTATGCGAACGTTAGAATCTATCACACCCGATCATCACGTGGTGCTTCGAAACAATGAACCTTCTCAACGGTGCACAGTTAGGGGGAACACGTCTCTTGAAATTTTAGTGAGGGATCATCTTATTTATGCTACCGTCGTTCTAAGCGAATAAGATGTAAACATGACAAACATCACATGCAAATCATAAAGTGACATGATATGGCCAATATCATCTTGCGCCTTTGATCTCCATCTTCGAGGCGCGGCATGATCACCTTCGTCACCGGCATGACACCATGATCTCCATCATCATGATCTCCATCATCGTGTCTTCATGAAGTTGTCTCGCCAACTATTACTTCTACTACTATGGCTAACGGTTAGCAATAAAGTAAAGTAATTACATGGCGTTTTCATTGACACGCAGGTCATACAATAAATTAAGACAACTCCTATGGCTCCTGCCGGTTGTCATACTCATCGACATGCAAGTCATGATTCCTATTACAAGAACACGATCAATCTCATACATCACATATATAATTCATCACATCCTTTTGGCCATATCACATCACATAGCATACCCTGCAAAAACAAGTTAGACGTCCTCTAATTGTTATTGCATGTTTTACGTGGCTGCTATGGGTTTCTAGCAAGAACGTTTCTTACCTACGCAAAAGCCACAACGATGATATGCCAATTGCTATTTACCCTTCATAAGGACCCTCTTCATTGAATCCGATCCGACTAAAGTGTGAGAGACAGACACCCGCTAGCCACCTTATGCATCAAGTGCATGTCAGTCGGTGGAACCTGTCTCATGTAAGAGTACGTGTAAGGTCGGTCTGGGCCGCTTCACCCCACAATGCCGCCGAATCAAGATAAGACTAGTAACGGCAAGCAAATTGAACAAATCATCGCCCACAACTACTTTGTGTTCTACTCGTGCATAGAATCTACGCATAGACCTAGCTCATGATGCCACTGTTGGGGAACGTAGCAATAATTCAAAATTTTCCTACGTGTCACCAAGATCAATCAAGGAGATGCTAGCAACAAGAGAGAGGGAGTGCATCTTCATACCCTTGAAGATCGCTAAGCGGAAGCGTTACAAGAACGCGGTTGATGGAGTCGTACTCGCAGCGATTCAAATCGCGGAAGATCCGATCTAGCGCCGAACGGACGGCGCCTCCGCGTTCAACACATGTACAGCCCGGGGACATCTCCTCCTTCTTGATCCAGCAAGGGGAGAGGAGAAGTTGAGGGAGAACTCCAGCAGCACGAGGGCGTGGTGGCAATGGAGCTCGTGGTTCACCGGCAGAGCTTCGCTAAGCACTACGAAGGAGGAGGAGGAGGAGGTGTATGAGGAGGGAGGGCTGCGCCAGGGAAGAGGTGCGGCTGCCCTCCCACCCCTCCACTATATATAGGGGCAAGGGGAGAGGGGGAGGCGCCCTAGGGTTTCCCCTAGGGGGCGGCGGCCAAGCAGATTGGATCTCCCTAGGGAAAATCCTAGGGAGACTTGCCCCCCAAGCCAAGCAGGTGGAGGCTTGCCTCCCAAGCCAGGTGGAGGCGCCCCACCTCCCCAAGTAACGTGGGAAAGGGTGTGGGGGGCGCACCACCCCTTAGTGGGCTGGTTTGCCCCTTCCCCTTTGGCCCATGAGGCCCTCCAACACTTGCCGGGGCTCCCGAAACACCTTTCGGTCATGCTGGCCATAGCCTGGTACCCCCGGAACACTTCCGGACTCCAATACCCTTCGTCCAATATATCGATCTTCACCGCCAGACCATTCCGGAACTCCTCGTGATGTCCGGGATCTCATCCGGGACTCCGAACAACCTTCGGTAACCACATACTATTTCCCATAACAACTCTAGCGTCACCGAACCTTAAGTGTGTATACCCTACAGGTTCGGGAACCATGCAGACATGACCGAGACACCTCTCCGGCCAATAACCAATAGCGGGATCTGGATACCCATATTGGCTCCCACATGTTCCACGATGATCTCATTGGATGAACCACGATGTCGGGGATTCAATCAATCCCGTATACAATTCCCTTTGTCTATCGGCATGTTGCTTGCCCGAGATTCTGTTGGAAATATGCCCTAGAGGCAATAATAAAATGGTTATTATTATATTTCCTTATTCATGATAATTGTCTGTTGTTCATGCTATAATTGTATTAACTGGAAACCGTAATACATGTGTGAATACATAGACCACAACATGTCCCTAGTAAGCCTCTAGTTGACTAGCTCGTTGATCAATAGATGGTTATGGTTTCCTGACCATGGACATTGGATGTCATTGATAACGGGATCACATCATTAGGAGAATGATGTGATGGACAAGACCCAATCCTAAGCATAGCACAAGATCGTGTAGTTCGTTTGCTAGAGCTTTTCTAATGTCAACTATCATTTCCTTAGACCATGAGATTGTGCAACTCCCGGATACCGTAGGAATGCTTTGGGTGTACCAAACGTCACAACGTAACTGGGTGGCTATAAAGGTGCACTACAGGTATCTCCGAAAGTGTCTGTTGGGTTGGCACGAATCGAGACTGGGATTTGTCACTCCGTATGACGAGGAGGTATCTCTGGGCCCACTCGGTAATGCATCATCATAATGAGCTCAATGTGACCAAGTGTTTGGTCATGGGATCATGCATTATGGTACGAGTAAAGTGACTTGCCGGTAACGAGATTGAACAAGGTATTGGGATACCGACGATCGAATCTCGGGCAAGTAACATACCGATTGACAAAGGGAATTGTATACGGGATTGATTGAATCCTCGACATCATGGTTCATCCGATGAGATCATCGTGGAACATGTGGGAGCCAACATGGGTATCCAGATCCCGCTGTTGGTTATTGACCGGAGAGTCGTCTCGGTCATGTCTGCATGTCTCCCGAACCCGTAGGGTCTACACACTTAAGGTTCGGTGACGCTAGGGTTGTAGAGATATTAGTATGCGGAAATCCGAAAGTCGTTCGGAGTCCCGGATGAGATCCCGGACGTCACGAGGAGTTCCGGAATGGTCCAGAGGTAAAGATTTATATATGGGAAGTCCTATTTTGGCCACCGGAAAATGTTCGGGATTTTTCGGTATTGTACCGGGAAGGTTCTAGAAGGTTCCGAAGTGGGGCCACCTGCATGGGGGGACCCACATGAACGTGGGTAGTGGGGGCAAGGCCCCACACCCCTGGTCAAGGCGCACCAAGATCCCACCTTAGAAGGAATAAGATCATATCCCGAAGGGATAAGATCAAGATCCCTAAAAAAGGGGGATAACAATCGGTGGGGAAGGGAAATGATGGGATTTCTTTCCCCCACCTTTGCCAACGCCCCAATGAACTTGGAGGGCAAGAAACCAGCCCCCTCCACCCCTATATATAGTGGGGAGGCGCATGGGAGCAGCACCCCAAGCCCTGGCGCCTCCCTCCCTCCCGTGACACCTCTTCCTCCCCGCTTGCGCTTGGCGAAGCCCTGCCGGGATCCCGCTACTTCCACCACCACGCCGTCGTGCTGCTGGATCTCCATCAACTTCTCCTCCCCCCTTGCTGGATCAAGAAGGAGGGGACGTCCCCGCTCCGTACGTGTGTTGAACGCGGAGGTGCCGTCCGTTCGGCGCTAGGATTATCGGTGATTTGGATCACGACGAGTACGACTCCATCAACCCCGTTCTCTTGAACGCTTCCGCTCGCGATCTACAAGGGTATGTAGATGCACTCCTCCCCTCTCGTTGCTAGCATCTCCTAGATTGATCTTGGTGACATGTAGGAAAATTTTGAATTTCTGCTACGTTCCCCAACAGTGGCATCATGAGCCAGGTCTATGCGTAGATTCTATGCACGAGTAGAACACAAAGTAGTTGTGGGCGATGATTTGTTCAATTTGCTTGCCGTTACTAGTCTTATCTTGATTCGGCGGCATTGTGGGATGAAGCGGCCCGGACCGACCTTACACGTACTCTTACGTGAGACAGGTTCCACCGACTGACATGCACTTGATGCATAAGGTGGCTAGCGGGTGTCTGTCTCTCCCACTTTAGTTGGATCAGATTCGATGAAAAGGGTCCTTATGAAGGGTAAATAGCAATTGTTATATCACCGTTGTGGCTTTTGCGTAGGTAAGAAACGTTCTTGCTAGAAACCCATAGCAGCCACGTAAAACATGCAACAACAATTAGAAGACGTCTAACTTGTTTTTGCAGGGTATGCTATGTGATGTGATATGGCCAAAAGGATGTGATGAATTATATATGTGATGTATGAGATTGATCGTGTTCTTGTAATAGGAATCACGACTTGCATGTCGATGAGTATGACAACCGGCAGGAGCCATAGGAGTCGTCTTAATTTATTGTATGGCCTGCATGTCAATGAAAACGCCATGTAATTACTTTACTTTATTGCTAACCGTTAGCCATACTAGTAGAAGTAATAGTTGGCGAGACAACTTCATGAAGACACGATGATGGAGATCATGATGATGGAGATCATGGTGTCATGCCGGTGACGAAGGTGATCATGCCGCGCCTCGAAGATGGAGATCAAAGGCGCAAGATGATATTGGCCATATCATGTCACTTTATGATTTGCATGTGATGTTTGTCATGTTTACATCTTATTTTCTTAGAACGATGGTAGCATAAATAAGATGATCCCTCACTAAAATTTCAAGAGATGTGTTCCCCCTAACTGTGCACCGTTGCGAAGGTTCGTTGTTTCGAAGCACCACGTGATGATCGGGTGTGATAGATTCTAATGTTCGCATACAACGGGTGTTGACGAGCCTAGCATGTACAGACATGGCCTCGGAACACAAGCAAAACACTTAGGTTGACTTGACGAGCCTAGCATGTACAGACATGGCCTCGGAACACAAGAGACCGAAAGGTCGAACATGAGTCGTATAGTAGATACGATCAACATGGAGATGTTCACCGATGATGACTAGTCCGTCTCACGTGATGATCGGACACAGCCTAGTCGATTCGGATCATGTATCACTTAGATGACTAGAGGGATGTCTATCTAAGTGGGAGTTCATTAAATAATCAGATGAACTTAATTATCATGAACATAGTCAAAAGGTCTTTGCAAATAATGTCGTAGCTTACGCTTTAGTTCTACTAAGATATGTTCCTAGAGAAAATTTAGTTGAAAGTTGATAGTAGCAATTATGCGGACTGGGTCCGTAAACTGAGGATTGTCCTCATTGCTGCACAGAAGGCTTATGTCCTTAATGCACCGCTCGGTGTGCTGAACCTCGAGCGTCGTTTGTGGATGTTGCAAACATCTGACATACACGTTTTGATGACTACGTGATAGTTCAGTGCGTAATGTTGAACGGTTTAAAATTGTGGCACCAAAGACGGTTTTGAAACGTCGCAGAACATATGAGATGTTCCAAAGACTGAAATTGGGATTTCAGACTAGTGCCCATGTCAAGAGGTATGAGACCTCTGACAAGTTTCTTAAGCCTGCAAACTAAGGGAGAAAAGCTCAATCGTTGAGCATGTGCTCAGATTGTCTGAGTACTACGATCACTTGAATCAAGTGGGAGTTAATCTTCCAGATGAGATAGTGATGGTTCTCCATAGTCACTGCCACCAAGCTATTAGAGCTTCGTGATGAACTATAACATATCAGGGATAGACATGATTATCCTTGAGCAACTCGCGATGTTTGACACCGCGAAAGTAGAAATCAAGTAGGAGCATCAATTGTTGATGGTTAGTAAAACCACTAGTTTCTAGAAGGGCAAGGGCAAGAAGGGATACTTCATGAAACGGCAAATCAGTTGCTGCTCTAGTGAAGAAACCCAAGGTTGAACCCAAACCCAAGACTAAGTGCTTCTGAAATGAGGGGAACGGTCACTGAAGCAGAACTACCCTAGATACTTCGTAGATGAGAAGGCTTGCAAGGTCGACATAAGTATATTGGATATACATTATATTAATGTGTACTTTACTAGTACTCCTAGTAGCACCAGGGTATTAGATACTGGTTCGGTTGCTAAGTGTTAGTAACTCGAAATAAAAGCTGCGGAATAAACGGAGACTAGCTAAAGGTGAGATGACGATATGTGTTGGAAGTGTTTCCAAGGTTGATGTGATCAAGCATCGCATGCTCCCTCTACCATTGAGATTGGGGTTAAACCTGAATAATTTTTATTTGGTGTTTGCGTTGAACATAGACATGATTGGATTATGTTTATCGCAATACGGTTATTCATTAAAGGAGAATAATGGTTACTCTGTCTATTTGAATAATACCTTCAATGGTCTTGCACCTAAAATGAATGGTTTATTGAATCTCGATCGTAGTGATACACATGTTCATGCCAAAAGATATAAGATAGTAATGATAGTACCACATACTTGTGGCACTGCCACTTGAGTCATATTGGTATAAAACGCATGAAGAAGCTCCATGTTGATGGATCTTTGGACTCACTCGTTTTTGAAAAGATTGAGACATGCGAACCATGTCTATTAGTATATATGCATGAAGAAAGTCCATACAGATGGATCATTTGGACTCACTTGATTTTGAATCACTTGAGACATGCAAATCATACCACATGGGCAAGATGACTGAAAGGCCTCGTTTTCAGTAAGATGGAACAAGAGAGCAACTTGTTGGAAGTAATACATTTGATGTGTGCAGTCCAATGAGTGCTGACACACGCAGTGGATATCGTTATGTTCTTACTTCACAGATGATTTGAGTAGATGCTGAGAATATTTACTTGATGAAACACAAGTCTGAATTATTGAAAGGTTCAAGTAATTTCAGAGTGAAGTTGAAGATCGTCGTGACAAGAGGATAAAATGTCTGTGATATGATCATAGAGATGAATATCTGAGTTACGAGTTTGGCACACAATTAAGAAATTGTGGAAATTGTTTCACGACTAATACCGCCTGGAACACCATATTGTGATGGTGTGTCCGAACATCATAACTGCACCCTATTGTTTATGGTGCATACCATGATGTCTCTTATCGAATTACAACTATCGTTTATGGGTTAGGCATTAGAGACAACCGCATTCACTTTAAATAGGGCACCACGCAATTCCGTTGAGACGACACCGTATGAACTATGGTTTAGAGAAACCTAAGCTGTCGTTTCTTAAAAGTTTGGGGCTGCGACGCTTATGTGAAAAAGTTTTAGGCTGATAAGCTCGAACCCAAAGCGGATAAATGCATCTTCATAGAATACCCAAAACAGTTGGGTATACCTCCTATTTCAGATCTGGAAGCAAAAGTGATTGTTTCTAGAAACGGGTCCTTTCTCGAGGAAAAGTTTCTCTCGAAAGAATTGAGTGGGAGGATGGTGGAGACTTGATGAGGTCATTGAACCGTCACTTCAACTAATGTGTAGCAGGGCACAGGAAGTTGTTCCTGTGGCACCTACACCAATTGAAGTGGAAGCTTATGATAGTGATCATGAAACTTCAGATCAAGTCACTACCAAACCTCATAGGACGACAAGGATGCGTACTACTTCAGAGTGGTACGTAATCCTGTCTTGGAAGTCATGTTGCTAGACAACAATGAACCTACGAGCTATGGAGAAGCGATGGTGGGCCCGGATTCCGACGAATGGCTTGAGGCCATAAAATCCGAGAGGATCCATGTATGAAAACAAAGTATAGACTTTGAAAGAACTACTTGATGGTCGTAAGGCTGTTGGGTACAGATGGATTTTAAAAGGGAAGACAGATAATGATGGTAACTATCACCATTAAGAAAGCTCGACTTGTCGTTAAGATGTTTTCCGACAAGTTCAAGGAGTTGACTATGATGAGATTTCCTCACTCGTAGCGATGCTAAGAGTCTATTGGAATTATATTAGCAGTTACTGCATATTTATGAAATCTTGCAGATAGGATGTCAAAACATTGTTTCCTCGATGATTTTCTTGAGGAAAGGTTGTATGTGATACAACCAGAAGATTTTGTCAATCCTGAAAGATGCTAACAAGTATGCAAAGCTCCAGCAATCCTTCTAAGGACTGGAGTAAGCATCTCGGAGTTGGAATGTACTCTTTGATGAGATGATCAAAGATTTTGGGTTTATACAAAGTTTAAGAGAAACTTGTATTTCCAAAGAAGTGAGTGGGAGCACTATAGAATTTTTGATGAGTATATGTTGTTAACATATTGTTGATCAGAAATGATGTAGAATTTCTGGAAAGCATCCAGGGTTATTTGAAAAGTGTTTTTCAATGGAAAACCTGGATTAAGCTACTTGAACATTGAGCATCAAGATCTGTAAGGATAGATCAAAAACGCTTAATAGTACTTTCAAATGAATACATACCGTGACAAGATTTTGAAGGAGTTCAAAATAGATCAGCAAAGAAGGAGTTCTTGGCTGTGTTACAAGGTGTGAGTATTGAGTAAGACTCAAGACCTGACCACGGCAAAAGAGAGAGAAAGGACGAAGGTCGTCCCCTATGCTTTAGACGTAGGCTCTACAGTATGCTATGCTGTGTACCGCACCTGAAGTGTGCCTTGCCATGAGTTAGTCAAGGGGTACAATAGTGATCCGGGAATGGATCACATGACAACGGTCGAACTTATCCTTAGTATCTAGTGGACTAAGGAATTTTCTCGATTATGGAGGTGGTAAAACAGTTCGTCGTAAAGGGTTACGTCGATGCAAACTTTGACACTAATCCGGATGACTCTGAGTAGTAAACCGGATTCGTATAGTAGAGAAGTTATTTGGAATAGCTCCAAGTAGCGCGTGGTAGCTACATCTACAAGATGACATAGAGATTTGTAAAGCACACACGGATCTGAATGTTGCAGACCCGTTGACTAAAACCTCTCTCGTAAGCATAACATGATCAAACCCTAGAACTCATTGAGTGTTAATCACATGGTGATGTGGACTAGATTATTGACTCTAGTGAACTTTGAGTGTTAATCACATGGTGATGTGAACTAGATTATTGACTCTAGTGCAAGTGGGAGACTGTTGGAAATATGCCCTAGAGGCAATAATAAAATGGTTATTATTGTATTTCCTTATTCATGATAATTGTCTGTTGTTCATGCTATAATTGTATTAACTGGAAACCGTAATACATGTGTGAATACATAGACCACAACATGTCCCTAGTAAGCCTCTAATTGACTAGCTCGTTGATCAATAGATGGTTATGGTTTCCTGACCATGGACATTGGATGTCATTGATAACGGGATCACATCATTAGGAGAATGATGTGATGGACAAGACCCAATCCTAAGCATAGCACAAGATCGTGTAGTTCGTTTGCTAGAGCTTTTCTAATGTCAACTATCATTTCCTTAGACCATGAGATTGTGCAACTCCCGGATACCGTAGGAATGCTTTGGGTGTACCAAACGTCACAACGTAACTGGGTGGCTATAAAGGTGCACTACAGGTATCTTCGAAAGTGTCTGTTGGGTTGGCACGAATCGAGACTGGGATTTGTCACTCCGTATGACGGAGAGGTATCTCTGGGCCCACTCGGTAATGCATCATCATAATGAGCTCAATGTGACCAAGTGTTTGGTCACGGGATCATGCATTACGGTACGAGTAAAGTGACTTGCCGGTAACGAGATTGAACAAGGTATTGGGATACCGACGATCGAATCTCGGGCAAGTAACATACCGATTGACAAAGGGAATTGTATACGGGATTGATTGAATCCTCGACATCATGGTTCATCCGATGAGATCATCGTGGAACATGTGGGAGCCAGCATGGGTATCCAGATCCCGCTGTTGGTTATTGACCGAAGAGTCGTCTCGGTCATGTCTGCATGTCTCCCGAACCCGTAGGGTCTACACACTTAAGGTTCGGTGACGCTAGGGTTGTAGAGATATTAGTATGCGGAAATCCGAAAGTCGTTCGGAGTCCCGGATGAGATCCCGGACGTCACGAGGAGTTCCGGAATGGTCCAGAGGTAAAGATTTATATATGGGAAGTCCTATTTTGGCCACCGGAAAATGTTCGGGATTTTTCGGTATTGTACCGGGAAGGTTCTAGAAGGTTCCGAAGTGGGGCCACCTGCATGGGGGGACCCACATGAACGTGGGTAGTGGGGGCAAGGCCCCACACCCCTGGTCAAGGCGCACCAAGATCCCACCTTAGAAGGAATAAGATCATATCCCGAAGGGATAAGATCAAGATCCCTAAAAAAGGGGGATAACAATCGGTGGGGAAGGGAAATGATGGGATTTCTTTCCCCCACCTTTGCCAACGCCCCAATGAACTTGGAGGGCAAGAAACCAGCCCCCTCCACCCCTATATATAGTGGGGAGGCGCATGGGAGCAGCACCCCAAGCCCTGGCGCCTCCCTCCCTCCCGTGACACCTCTTCCTCCCCGCTTGCGCTTGGCGAAGCCCTGCCGGGATCCCGCTACTTCCACCACCACGCCGTCGTGCTGCTGGATCTCCATCAACTTCTCCTCCCCCCTTGCTGGATCAAGAAGGAGGGGACGTCCCCGCTCCGTACGTGTGTTGAACGCGGAGGTGCCGTCCGTTCGGCGCTAGGATTATCGGTGATTTGGATCACGACGAGTACGACTCCATCAACCCCGTTCTCTTGAACGCTTCCGCTCGCGATCTACAAGGGTATGTAGATGCACTCCTCCCCTCTCGTTGCTAGCATCTCCTAGATTGATCTTGGTGACATGTAGGAAAATTTTGAATTTCTGCTACGTTCCCCAACAGTGGCATCATGAGCCAGGTCTATGCGTAGATTCTATGCACGAGTAGAACACAAAGTAGTTGTGGGCGATGATTTGTTCAATTTGCTTGCCGTTACTAGTCTTATCTTGATTCGGCGGCATTGTGGGATGAAGCGGCCCGGACCGACCTTACACGTACTCTTACGTGAGACAGGTTCCACCGACTGACATGCACTTGATGCATAAGGTGGCTAGCGGGTGTCTGTCTCTCCCACTTTAGTTGGATCAGATTCGATGAAAAGGGTCCTTATGAAGGGTAAATAGCAATTGTTATATCACCGTTGTGGCTTTTGCGTAGGTAAGAAACGTTCTTGCTAGAAACCCATAGCAGCCACGTAAAACATGCAACAACAATTAGAAGACGTCTAACTTGTTTTTGCAGGGTATGCTATGTGATGTGATATGGCCAAAAGGATGTGATGAATTATATATGTGATGTATGAGATTGATCGTGTTCTTGTAATAGGAATCACGACTTGCATGTCGATGAGTATGACAACCGGCAGGAGCCATAGGAGTCGTCTTAATTTATTGTATGGCCTGCATGTCAATGAAAACGCCATGTAATTACTTTACTTTATTGCTAACCGTTAGCCATACTAGTAGAAGTAATAGTTGGCGAGACAACTTCATGAAGACACGATGATGGAGATCATGATGATGGAGATCATGGTGTCATGCCGGTGACGAAGGTGATCATGCCGCGCCTCGAAGATGGAGATCAAAGGCGCAAGATGATATTGGCCATATCATGTCACTTTATGATTTGCATGTGATGTTTGTCATGTTTACATCTTATTTTCTTAGAACGATGGTAGCATAAATAAGATGATCCCTCACTAAAATTTCAAGAGATGTGTTCCCCCTAACTGTGCACCGTTGCGAAGGTTCGTTGTTTCGAAGCACCACGTGATGATCGGGTGTGATAGATTCTAATGTTCGCATACAACGGGTGTTGACGAGCCTAGCATGTACAGACATGGCCTCGGAACACAAGCAAAACACTTAGGTTGACTTGACGAGCCTAGCATGTACAGACATGGCCTCGGAACACAAGAGACCGAAAGGTCGAACATGAGTCGTATAGTAGATACGATCAACATGGAGATGTTCACCGATGATGACTAGTCCGTCTCACGTGATGATCGGACACAGCCTAGTCGATTCGGATCATGTATCACTTAGATGACTAGAGGGATGTCTATCTAAGTGGGAGTTCATTAAATAATCAGATGAACTTAATTATCATGAACATAGTCAAAAGGTCTTTGCAAATAATGTCGTAGCTTACGCTTTAGTTCTACTAAGATATGTTCCTAGAGAAAATTTAGTTGAAAGTTGATAGTAGCAATTATGCGGACTGGGTCCGTAAACTGAGGATTGTCCTCATTGCTGCACAGAAGGCTTATGTCCTTAATGCACCGCTCGGTGTGCTGAACCTCGAGCGTCGTTTGTGGATGTTGCAAACATCTGACATACACGTTTTGATGACTACGTGATAGTTCAGTGCGTAATGTTGAACGGTTTAAAATTGTGGCACCAAAGACGGTTTTGAAACGTCGCAGAACATATGAGATGTTCCAAAGACTGAAATTGGGATTTCAGACTAGTGCCCATGTCAAGAGGTATGAGACCTCTGACAAGTTTCTTAAGCCTGCAAACTAAGGGAGAAAAGCTCAATCGTTGAGCATGTGCTCAGATTGTCTGAGTACTACGATCACTTGAATCAAGTGGGAGTTAATCTTCCAGATGAGATAGTGATGGTTCTCCATAGTCACTGCCACCAAGCTATTAGAGCTTCGTGATGAACTATAACATATCAGGGATAGACATGATTATCCTTGAGCAACTCGCGATGTTTGACACCGCGAAAGTAGAAATCAAGTAGGAGCATCAATTGTTGATGGTTAGTAAAACCACTAGTTTCTAGAAGGGCAAGGGCAAGAAGGGATACTTCATGAAACGGCAAATCAGTTGCTGCTCTAGTGAAGAAACCCAAGGTTGAACCCAAACCCAAGACTAAGTGCTTCTGAAATGAGGGGAACGGTCACTGAAGCGGAACTACCCTAGATACTTCGTAGATGAGAAGGCTTGCAAGGTCGACATAAGTATATTGGATATACATTATATTAATGTGTACTTTACTAGTACTCCTAGTAGCACCAGGGTATTAGATACTGGTTCGGTTGCTAAGTGTTAGTAACTCGAAATAAAAGCTGCGGAATAAACGGAGACTAGCTAAAGGTGAGATGACGATATGTGTTGGAAGTGTTTCCAAGGTTGATGTGATCAAGCATCGCATGCTCCCTCTACCATTGAGATTGGGGTTAAACCTGAATAATTTTTATTTGGTGTTTGCGTTGAACATAGACATGATTGGATTATGTTTATCGCAATACGGTTATTCATTAAAGGAGAATAATGGTTACTCTGTCTATTTGAATAATACCTTCAATGGTCTTGCACCTAAAATGAATGGTTTATTGAATCTCGATCGTAGTGATACACATGTTCATGCCAAAAGATATAAGATAGTAATGATAGTACCACATACTTGTGGCACTGCCACTTGAGTCATATTGGTATAAAACGCATGAAGAAGCTCCATGTTGATGGATCTTTGGACTCACTCGTTTTTGAAAAGATTGAGACATGCGAACCATGTCTATTAGTATATATGCATGAAGAAAGTCCATACAGATGGATCATTTGGACTCACTTGATTTTGAATCACTTGAGACATGCAAATCATACCACATGGGCAAGATGACTGAAAGGCCTCGTTTTCAGTAAGATGGAACAAGAGAGCAACTTGTTGGAAGTAATACATTTGATGTGTGCAGTCCAATGAGTGCTGACACACGCAGTGGATATCGTTATGTTCTTACTTCACAGATGATTTGAGTAGATGCTGAGAATATTTACTTGATGAAACACAAGTCTGAATTATTGAAAGGTTCAAGTAATTTCAGAGTGAAGTTGAAGATCGTCGTGACAAGAGGATAAAATGTCTGTGATATGATCATAGAGATGAATATCTGAGTTACGAGTTTGGCACACAATTAAGAAATTGTGGAAATTGTTTCACGACTAATACCGCCTGGAACACCATATTGTGATGGTGTGTCCGAACATCATAACTGCACCCTATTGTTTATGGTGCATACCATGATGTCTCTTATCGAATTACAACTATCGTTTATGGGTTAGGCATTAGAGACAACCGCATTCACTTTAAATAGGGCACCACGCAATTCCGTTGAGACGACACCGTATGAACTATGGTTTAGAGAAACCTAAGCTGTCGTTTCTTAAAAGTTTGGGGCTGCGACGCTTATGTGAAAAAGTTTTAGGCTGATAAGCTCGAACCCAAAGCGGATAAATGCATCTTCATAGAATACCCAAAACAGTTGGGTATACCTCCTATTTCAGATCTGGAAGCAAAAGTGATTGTTTCTAGAAACGGGTCCTTTCTCGAGGAAAAGTTTCTCTCGAAAGAATTGAGTGGGAGGATGGTGGAGACTTGATGAGGTCATTGAACCGTCACTTCAACTAATGTGTAGCAGGGCACAGGAAGTTGTTCCTGTGGCACCTACACCAATTGAAGTGGAAGCTTATGATAGTGATCATGAAACTTCAGATCAAGTCACTACCAAACCTCATAGGACGACAAGGATGCGTACTACTTCAGAGTGGTACGTAATCCTGTCTTGGAAGTCATGTTGCTAGACAACAATGAACCTACGAGCTATGGAGAAGCGATGGTGGGCCCGGATTCCGACGAATGGCTTGAGGCCATAAAATCCGAGAGGATCCATGTATGAAAACAAAGTATAGACTTTGAAAGAACTACTTGATGGTCGTAAGGCTGTTGGGTACAGATGGATTTTAAAAGGGAAGACAGATAATGATGGTAACTATCACCATTAAGAAAGCTCGACTTGTCGTTAAGATGTTTTCCGACAACTTCAAGGAGTTGACTATGATGAGATTTCCTCACTCGTAGCGATGCTAAGAGTCTATTGGAATTATATTAGCAGTTACTGCATATTTATGAAATCTTGCAGATAGGATGTCAAAACATTGTTTCCTCGACGATTTTCTTGAGGAAAGGTTGTATGTGATACAACCAGAAGATTTTGTCAATCCTGAAAGATGCTAACAAGTATGCAAAGCTCCAGCAATCCTTCTAAGGACTGGAGTAAGCATCTCGGAGTTGGAATGTACGCTTTGATGAGATGATCAAAGATTTTGGGTTTATACAAAGTTTAAGAGAAACTTGTATTTCCAAAGAAGTGAGTGGGAGCACTATAGAATTTTTGATGAGTATATGTTGTTAACATATTGTTGATCAGAAATGATGTAGAATTTCTGGAAAGCATCCAGGGTTATTTGAAAAGTGTTTTTCAATGGAAAACCTGGATTAAGCTACTTGAACATTGAGCATCAAGATCTATAAGGATAGATCAAAAACGCTTAATAGTACTTTCAAATGAATACATACCGTGACAAGATTTTGAAGGAGTTCAAAATAGATCAGCAAAGAAGGAGTTCTTGGCTGTGTTACAAGGTGTGAGTATTGAGTAAGACTCAAGACCTGACCACAGCAAAAGAGAGAGAAAGGACGAAGGTCGTCCCCTATGCTTTAGACGTAGGCTCTACAGTATGCTATGCTGTGTACCGCACCTGAAGTGTGCCTTGCCATGAGTTAGTCAAGGGGTACAATAGTGATCCGGGAATGGATCACATGACAACGGTCGAACTTATCCTTAGTATCTAGTGGACTAAGGAATTTTCTCGATTATGGAGGTGGTAAAACAGTTCGTCGTAAAGGGTTACGTCGATGCAAACTTTGACACTAATCCGGATGACTCTGAGTAGTAAACCGGATTCGTATAGTAGAGAAGTTATTTGGAATAGCTCCAAGTAGCGCGTGGTAGCTACATCTACAAGATGACATAGAGATTTGTAAAGCACACACGGATCTGAATGTTGCAGACCCGTTGACTAAAACCTCTCTCGTAAGCATAACATGATCAAACCCTAGAACTCATTGAGTGTTAATCACATGGTGATGTGGACTAGATTATTGACTCTAGTGAACTTTGAGTGTTAATCACATGGTGATGTGAACTAGATTATTGACTCTAGTGCAAGTGGGAGACTGTTGGAAATATGCCCTAGAGGCAATAATAAAATGGTTATTATTGTATTTCCTTATTCATGATAATTGTCTGTTGTTCATGCTATAATTGTATTAACTGGAAACCGTAATACATGTGTGAATACATAGACCACAACATGTCCCTAGTAAGCCTCTAGTTGACTAGCTCGTTGATCAATAGATGGTTATGGTTTCCTGACCATGGACATTGGATGTCATTGATAACGGGATCACATCATTAGGAGAATGATGTGATGGACAAGACCCAATCCTAAGCATAGCACAAGATCGTGTAGTTCGTTTGCTAGAGCTTTTCTAATGTCAACTATCATTTCCTTAGACCATGAGATTGTGCAACTCCCGGATACCGTAGGAATGCTTTGGGTGTACCAAACGTCACAACGTAACTGGGTGGCTATAAAGGTGCACTACAGGTATCTCCGAAAGTGTCTGTTGGGTTGGCACGAATCGAGACTGGGATTTGTCACTCCGTATGACGGAGAGGTATCTCTGGGCCCACTCGGTAATGCATCATCATAATGAGCTCAATGTGACCAAGTGTTTGGTCACGGGATCATGCATTACGGTACGAGTAAAGTGACTTGCCGGTAACGAGATTGAACAAGGTATTGGGATACCGACGATCGAATCTCGGGCAAGTAACATACCGATTGACAAAGGGAATTGTATACGGGATTGATTGAATCCTCGACATCATGGTTCATCCGATGAGATCATCGTGGAACATGTGGGAGCCAGCATGGGTATCCAGATCCCGCTGTTGGTTATTGACCGGAGAGTCGTCTCGGTCATGTCTGCATGTCTCCCGAACCCGTAGGGTCTACACACTTAAGATTCGGTGACGCTAGGGTTGTAGAGATATTAGTATGCGGAAATCCGAAAGTCGTTCGGAGTCCCAGATGAGATCCCGGACATCATGAGGAGTTCCGGAATGGTCCAGAGGTAAAGATTTATATATGGGAAGTCCTATTTTGGCCACCGGAAAATGTTCGGGATTTTTCGGTATTGTACCGGGAAGGTTCTAGAAGGTTCCGAAGTGGGGCCCACCTGCATGGGGGAACCACATGAACGTGGGTAGTGGGGGCAAGGCCCCACACCCCTGGTCAAGGTGCACCAAGATCCCACCTTAGAAGGAATAAGATCATATCCCGAAGGGATAAGATCAAGATCCCTAAAAAAGGGGGATAACAATCGGTGGGGAAGGGAAATGATGGGATTTCTTTCCCCCACCTTTGCCAACGCCCCAATGAACTTGGAGGGCAAGAAACCAGCCCCCTCCACCCCTATATATAGTGGGGAGGCGCATGGGAGCAGCACCCCAAGCCCTGGCGCCTCCCTCCCTCCCGTGACACCTCTTCCTCCCCGCTTGCGCTTGGCGAAGCCCTGCCGGGATCCCGCTACTTCCACCACCACGCCGTCGTGCTGCTGGATCTCCATCAACTTCTCCCCCCCTTGCTGGATCAAGAAGGAGGAGACGTCCCCGCTCCGTACGTGTGTTGAACGCGGAGGTGCCGTCCGTTCGGCGCTAGGATTATCGGTGATTTGGATCACGACGAGTACGACTCCATCAACCCCGTTCTCTTGAACGCTTCCGCTCGCGATCTACAAGGGTATGTAGATGCACTCCTCCCCTCTCGTTGCTAGCATCTCCTAGATTGATCTTGGTGACACGTAGGAAAATTTTGAATTTCTGCTACGTTCCCCAACAGATTCGATCGTCGGTATCCCAATACCTCGTTCAATCTTGTTACCGGCAAGTCTCTTTACTCGTTTCGTAACGCATGATCCCGTGGCTAACTCCTTAAGTCACATTGAGATCATTATGATGATGCATTACCGAGTGGGCCAGAGATACCTCTCCGTCATACGGAGTGACAAATCCTAGTCTCGATTCGTGCCAACCCAACAGACACTTTCGGAGATACTTGTAGTGCACCTTTATAGCCACCCAATTACGTTGTGACGTTTGGTACACCCAAAGCATTCCTACGGTATCCGGGAGTTGCACAATCTCATGGTCTAGGGAAACGATACTTGACATTAGAAAAGCTCTTAGCAAACGAACTACATGATCTTGTGCTATGCTTAGGATTGGGTCTTGTCCATCACATCATTCTCCTAATGATGTGATCCCGTTATCAATGACATCCAATGTCCATGGTTAGGAAACCATAACCATCTATTGATCAACGAGCTAGTCAACTAGAGGCTTACTAGGGACATGTTGTGGTCTATGTATTCACACATGTATTACGGTTTCCAGTTAATACAATTATAGCATGGACAATAGACAATTATCATGAACAAGGAAATACAATAATAACCATTTTATTATTGCCTCTAGGGCATATTTCCAACATGCCTAACCTCCAAACCAACTACTCCCTCCATTCCTAAATATAAGTCTTTTTAGAGATTTCACTACGGACTACATACGCTGCAAAAAGAGTGAATCTACACTCTAAAATATGTCTATATATATATCCGTATATAGTTTGTATATAAATCCTAAAAAGACTTATATTTAGGAACGGAGGGAGTAGATGCTAGTGGCTCCCTGCAGCGCCAATTGTTTTAAGAACCAGCATACCTCACTGAGATTTTTTAATAATGTGAAAACATTATTGAAAAACATGAATTTTTGGATAAGTAAATTTGGAAAGTTGACGAACATGCATACAAAAATTGGCTAATGCAAAAAATTTAATGTATTCAAATAGTTGACAAATTGAAAAAAAGTTGATGAAAACGAAAAAAATGCACTAATTTATGAAAATAGTTCACAACAATGAAAAATGATCATGTGTTTGAAAAAAGTTCACGGATTTGAAAAAAAAGTTCATCAAACTTGAAAAAAGTTCATTAATCTTGAAAAGTTCATTGATTTGAAAAAAGTTCACGAATTGGAAAAAGGTTCATCATTTTTTGATAGAGTTCACAAATTTGGAAAAAGTTTGTCAATTATTAAAATGAGTTTACGAAATTGAAAAAAAGTTCATAGATTTTCAGGAAAAGTTGACAAATCTTTTGAAGAAAGTTTGCTAATTAAGTAAAAGAAAAAAGAAAGGAAAAAAGGATACACAGAAAAATCATAGAAAAGACGGCCAAATAGAACAAAAAATTAGAAAGAAAAAACATATAAAGACGCCAGTTTTTTTAAGCTCTACGATTGAAGAAGAGAAAAAAAGAAATAATTTTGCACAAGAGAAGAAGCTGTCGGACTAAACGAGGAGGGTTGGAGTTCGAATCCTCCCCTACACATATTTTTCTAGGTAAAGAATAAAAAATGAAAATGGGCCGAGTGTTCCGCCTTCAACGTCAAATAGGAATCGCAAATATCGACTCCCTAGCGACACCCGCATCGGTTGCCCCACGGCTCATCCAGTAGGCCCACGTCATAGGTAGGGTGCACACTGTTCCAGCACGAAGGCCCACCTGCCAGCCAGCGCGAATCTCCAAGTAGCATGAGGATCGGCCTGATTAGCCATGCATAAACTTGGAGAACCACATAAACTTGGAGGGGGTTTAGAATGTCTTTGCCAACATTTTGTCACATTATAGAAAATAAACAGAATAAGATGTTTAACAACAAAGGGGCCAACATTTTCAGAACCAGGTCTCTGCTTGGAGGCTCCAGTCATATGTTCAAGTATTTTGTCAATCTACCAGCAGTGTTGGCCACAATCACCTTCGTAAGGCAAGTTCAATATTGTATATCGGAAGACAACTCCATCATCTTACATCTCCATACCTCTCCAATTTAAGCACCAGTTTTTTTTATCATGTACCATGCCAAGGAGAAACAACTAGAAATTGTAAGACGCAACTAAAATCCTGTGCTGAGTACATACGACCTGAGCAAAAAAAGTGGCAAGCCCTGAAATGATTGCACCTTGCAAAGCCTAACATTCATGAAGCACAACAATCATGAGAATCTGCAATTTGACAGCATAAAAGATGCTTCAGAATCAGTATAATATTAGAAACATCATTCAAATAACATATATTTTGAACATGTAAATTGCAATTTCGGTGTTATTTTTATAGTAAGAAACGTTTATATGTTAGAGAAACTATGTTGGCTCATACAAAGTTCTCAGAGTTATAAATGGCTTTAAAATTTACACGAGTCAAATTCAACATGCGGGAACAAAGCGATTGTAATAATAGATGTTGGTCCATGTAGAAATCGTCGATGAACTATCAATCAGAAACATTAGCAACATGTTATTATACTTGCTGATTTTTGCAACACTGCATGATGTATGCCTCTAATATTATCATCTCCCGAAGTTAACTAAATGCAAAATAATACATGAAGCATAATAATTAATAAAAATTTCTATTGACAAGTAACTTTTACGAAATCCAAGGTACCACAAAATAAACATAATTGTTCTTGTAACAAGACAACATCCTATGTGTAGGATCTGAGCCCTGCGGGTAAATGTGACAATGCACATATGCTGTTCTTCCCATTCTCTCTCACAAGATCTGGTGCAAAGTCCTCGTTTAAACCGAATCAGCTACTTGGTAACTGCGGACCTGGCTTCTGATCATATATCCTCGACACGGAATCCAACTCCGTATGATCTAGTGCCTTGCTGGTGATCATTTTCGACTGCAAGCAAGAAATTATAATTAATTTAGTTGTGCCACTCAGAGTGCTTAGGGTAAACATTTTTAGCCTATCCCAATTCACGGTGAACAAAAAATTATAATTAATGACCTATGCAGGAACACGAAAAAATAGAAGCAAAACGAGTTTGGTAGTAGCCTTTTGCCAAAAGAATAAAAAAGTTATATTCGCAAATGATTCTTTCTTAAGAAGTTGAAGGATGCGAACCTGTGGCACTAAATGTTAAGAAGGGTTTCCACCAAGAATTGCACACCAAAGCAGCAGACGACTTGGAGGAACCCACCTTCCCCTGTTTAGAAAACAATACTGATTTTCAGATATAAATAGACATAAATAGATATAGATAACTATATACAAAGGTCTACTCATTGCAATAACACATTTTAGTGGGAACATCTTAGTAGATGCCATGTCTTACTTTGGCTTGCCATGTTATCAAAGGCCAGACTGAAACACAAATTCGAGTAGAAGGGAAGTATATACATATGCAGACGCGCTGATTTTTTTCTTTCTTTTCTATATGCACATAGTAATACAGGGATACATAAAACATTTCACAATGAAGGCCTATATAATTAATAAAGAGGGGTGCAACTAACCTTTACTAATAAACTTGAATTAGGCTGCCAACTGGCAGCTACCTGAAACAAGGAATCGTCCGCCTTATTTTCTGCTGGTTTGTCTTTCTCCAAGCTAAAAAATCATACAGAACTGAAAGTTGTCAGGTGCTTAGGTGGATCAATGCAAAACCGAGAAATATCTCCTCATTTGAGATTTACCTTCTGTTCAACTCAAGCCCGAAATCAACGTAGCCTTTGGTTCCAAAAAAGGGAACACCTTTATTTATTTCCTACAGATAGGGACAAAAGGTATCCAATAAAATTCTGATATTTCTTTGCTACAACTAGAGGCTAAAATACTACGATTCAGACACGGCAAATTAGCCTATCTTTAACAAATTGACATGGTATTTCAATGGAACTGAAAAACTCAACTGAACCTTCGCAAAACAGAAGTCAAATTGAAGTATGAGTGTCAGAGTTTTTTGATTTTTTAAACTTTCACTGGGGGAATGGCTCCCCTAGTAGCAGAGTTATAGAGTTAAATAAGTTGGCAAACGAGAGGAAGTAATCTATCGACCATGAATTGAAATATAACTACACTTACCTTTGTGTCGATAACATGGCGCCTATAGAATGATGCAACCAGCTGCACGTCAAAGAAAAGAAAATTTCATTGTGAGTTCCAATAAAGGTGAAAGTAGCCTAATACATACTATGGTTTTGTTTTAGCAATAAAATTGTTCTCTTCTTTTTTTAAAAAAAAATAGCCTAAAACAAACAAAGAGAGAATGAAACGTGCATATGCACCATATTTCACTCTGATGGATCATTTACCGAATACTCTGTTAAGTCAAAAACCAGATATTTTACAATGAAGCACATACTAGTTTTAACTTCTAAAAATATAACTCTTATGTGTAGAAGTGAAAGTTGATTAATCCATTGTTCAGAAACATGAGTTCATATTCACCAGAGTTGAAAGGAATAGCATTTTGCAAGTGTCCATCAGCATACTCTGTTTACAATATTGTCAAAAGACCTTAAGTGTTGTAAGCTAACAAAAAGATGCGAGCCTCTTATCAGGTAAGAAGGAAACTACAACAAACCTGTGTACTTCGAAGAAGCTCTAGAGCAAAAATGTATGAAGGGCTGAGTAGGCTAGTTGACCCCGTGCCATAACTGATTGCGCAATTCCAGTTTTTCAAGTCATTGAAAGGTGCAGTGTTCTCGCTTTCACCTGCTGGACCTGCTGAAGTATTATAGACACAAAAGTAGAATTAAATTCTTGATGCCCAAACTAGAGATAAACTAGAAGATATGTATCTGACCGAGGCTTTCTTGCTTATCTTTTGCACTTGGCTTGGCTACTGATTGAGACTAGTAACATATGGGAAATATACAATGTACATAGACCTTTGTATATAAGGCAGAGTTTCTAGCTATACATGTGAATGGCAATGAACTTTGATGGTCATTAATATTCATGTGGAGTAAAACAAAGGTCCTAATGACGATTGAAGGTTTAATAAGTTATAACACTCACCAAGTGGCTTGTACTGTACGCCTGCAGTTAATCTTCCTTTCCTCGTAACCAGCCATGCACCTTAGGGTACCGCACCAGATACTATGCAAAGACAAGTAATAATATCAGCATATCATGGCATGTAATTAGAACAATTAAATTGTTTCAAAGCTAAGATGACCATCTACTTGGGCATAGATTTTTTCACTATACCATACTTCGAAGTTCCAACTAGAGATATAAATAATAGCATACCAGCAAATGGCAGGAAGGACGCTCCAACTGACAGATTCTTTGAACCATATCTTACACCCATGACACCGTAATCTTCTTTACCCTGCCCCCTGTGGGCCAGGAAAATTCGACTTCATTAGTCATTCTTACGGCGTGCAATCATATTCAGAATCAATCAACAACGAGAAAAATCTTTTAGTGAATCATAAAAATACACACTTATCATAACATGAATTAACGGAATTAAGCTATACGCAGCAACTCTAGGCATGGTGTGCAACCAAGAAACACATACAGTTAGCCTACCTGTTTGCCATAAGCAAAGGGAATGTTCCGAAAGCGCCAACGCCATACTTCGGATAGTAATCACATGATTTCACCTGCAACATACTGGATATACAAGTCATAAGAACCCAAATTAACACAAGTCACATCTCGCAACAACACTACTAGTAAATGTTGCTAGCCACGCGCTTACGGTTTTGCGGTTGACGCGAGCAGGTCCACATATGTGTTGGGATTATCCAAATCCCTGCAAAGAAAACAGTAAAATCCATTTTGTGTTTAGGGTACATGTCACAGAATATAATAGGCTTGGTAAACATATGAAGATAATCATGCACCTCTGCCACCGAAACATGGCCTCCCCACCAGCTGGAGACATCTAAGTGAGTTTTAAGTTAGGGAAAGTTAAATGGCACTTCTTTGATCTTTCGCTAACTCAGGAACTATTAACTAAAAAGGGGGTCAAAAATCATTTGTAACACCCTCTCTTCTTCTAATTGAAAAGCAGCGCTCCTGCTAGTTGTTGGAAATATGCCCTAGAGGCAATAATAAATGGTTATTATTATATTTCTTTGTTCATGGTAATTGTCTATTGTTCATGCTATAATTGTATTGTCCGGAAATCGTAATACATGTGTGAATACATAGACCACAACTTGTCCCTAGTAAGCCTCTAGTTGACTAGCTCGTTGATCAATAGATAGTCATGGTTTCCTGACTATGGACATTGGATGTCGTTGATAACGGGATCACATCATTAGGTGAATGATGTGATGGACAAGACCCAATCCTAAGCATAGCATAAAGATCGTGTAGTTTCGTTTGCTAGAGCTTTTCCAATGTCAAGTATCTTTTCCTTAGACCATGAGCGTGCAACTCCCGGATACCGTAGGAGTGCTTTGGGTGTGCCAAACGTCACAACGTAACTGGGTGACCATAAAGGTGCACTACGGGTATCTCCGAAAGTGTCTGTTGGGTTGGCACGGATCGAGACTGGGATTTGTCACTCCGTGTGACGGAGAGGTATCTCTGGGCCCACTCGGTAATGCATCATCATAATGAGCTCAATGTGACTAAGGCGTTAGTCATGGGATCATGCATTGCGGTACGAGTAAAGAGACTTGCCGGTAACGAGATTGAACAAGGTATTGGGATACCGACGATCGAATCTCGGGCAAGTAACTTACCGATTGACAAAGGGAATTGCATACGGGATTGATTGAATCCTCGACATCGTGGTTCATCCGATGAGATCATCGTGGAACATGTGGGAGCGAACATGGGTATCCAGATCCCGCTGTTGGTTATTGACCGGAGAGGCGTCTCGGTCATGTCTGCATGTCTCCCGAACCCGTAGGGTCTACACACTTAAGGTTCGGTGACGCTAGGGTTGTAGAGATATATGTATGCGGAAACCCGAAAGTTGTTCGGAGTCCCGGATGAGATCCCGGACGTCATGAGGAGTTCCGAAATGGTCCGGAGGTAAAGAATTATATATAGGAAGTCAAGTTTCGGCCACCGGGAAAGTTTCGGGGGTTACCGGTATTGTACCGGGACCACCGGAAGGGTCCCGGGGGTCCACCGGGTGGGGCCACCTATCCCGGAGGGCCCCGTGGGCTGAAGTGGGAAGGGAACCAGCCCCTAGTGGGCTGGGCGCCCCCCCATGGGCCTTTCCCCTGCGCCTAGGGTTGGAAACCCTAGGGCAAGGGGGCGCCCCACTTGCCTTGGGGGGTACTCCACCCCCTTGGCCGCCGCCCCCCACCCTAGATGGGGTTTTGGCCGGCGCCCCCCTCCTAGGGAGCCTATATAAAGAGGGGGGGGGGAGGGAGGGCAGCAAACTACAGCCTTGGGCGCCTCCCTCCTCCCCTGCTACACCTCTCTCTCTCTCTCTCTCTCTCGTAGAAGCTCGGCGAAGCCCTGCCGGCATCTCGCTACATCCACCACCACGCCGTCGTGCTGCTGGATCTCCATCAACCTCTCCTTCCCCCTTGCTGGATCAAGAAGGAGGAGACGTCGCTGCACCGTACGTGTGTTGAACACGGAGGTGCCGTCCGTTCGGCACTCGGTCATCGGTGATTTGAATCACGGCGAGTATGACTCCGTCATCCACGTTCATTGGAACGCTTCCGCTCGCGATCTACAAGGGTATGTAGATGCACCCCTCTCCCCTCGTTGCTAGTATACTCCATAGATGCATCTTGGTGAGCGTAGGAAAATTTTAAAATTATGCTACGATTCCCAACAGTGGCATCATGAGCCAGGCTATGCGTAGTTACTATGCACGAGTAGAACACAAAGCAGTTGTGGGCGTTGAGTTTGCCAATTCTTCTTGCCGCTACTAGTCTTGTCTTGTTTCGGCGGCATTGTAGGATGAAGCGGCCCGGACCGACCTTACACGTACGCTTACGTGAGACAGGTTCCACCGACTAACATGCACTAGTTGCATAAGGTGGCTAGCGGGTGTCTGTCTCTCCTACTTTAGTCGGAACGGACTCGATGAAAAGGGTCCTTATGAAGGGTAAATAGAAATTGGCAAATCACGTTGTGGTCATACGTAGGTAAGAAACGTTCTTGATAGAAACCTACAAACCACGTAAAAACTTGCAACAACAATTAGAGGACGTCTAACTTGTTTTTGCAGCAAGTGCTATGTGATGTGATATGGCCAGAAGATGTGATGAATGATATATGTGATGTATGAGATTGATCATATTCTTGTAATAGGAATCACGACTTGCATGTCGATGAGTATGACAACCGGCAGGAGCCATAGGAGTTGTCTTTATTATTTTGCATGACCTGCGTGTCATTGAATAAACGCCATGTAAATTACTTTACTTTGTTGCTAAACGAGTTAGCCATAGAAGTAGAAGTAATCGTTGGCGTGACGACTTCATGAAGACACGATGATGGAGATCATGATGATGGAGATCATGGTGTCATGCCGGTGACGAAGATGATCATGGTGCCCCGAAGATGGAGATCAAAGGAGCAAAATGATATTGGCCATATCATGTCACTATTTGATTGCATGTGATGTTTATCATGTTTTTGCATCTTATTTGCTTAAAACGACGGTAGTAAGTAAGATGATCCCTTATAATAATTTCAAGAAAGTGTTCACCCTAACTGTGCACCGTTGCGAAGGTTCATTGTTTCGAAGCACCACGTGATGATCGGGTGTGATAGATTCTAACGTTCGCATACAACGGGTGTTGACGAGCCTAGCATGTACAGACATGGCCTCAGAACACACGCAATACACTTAGGTTGACTTGACGAGTCTAGCATGTACAGACATGGCCTCGGAACACGGAGGACCGAAAGGTCGAGCATGAGTCGTATAGAAGATACGATCAACATGGAGATGTTCACCGATCTTGACTAGTCCGTCTCACGTGATGATCGGACACGGCCTAGTTAAACTCGGATCATGTTTTTCACTTAGATGACTAGAGGGATGTCTATCTGAGTGGGAGTTCATTAACTAATTTGATTAGATGAACTTAATTATCATGAACTTAGTCTAAAATCTTTACACTATGTCTTGTAGATCAAATGGCCAACGTTGTCCTCAATTTCAACGCGTTCCTAGAGAAAACCAAGCTGAAAGATGATGGCAGCAACTATACGGACTGGGTCCGGAACCTGAGGCTCATCCTCATAGTAGCCAAGAACGATTATGTCTTAGAAGCACCGCTAGGTGAAGCACCAATCCCAGAGAACCAAGATGTTATGAACGCTTGGCAAACACGTGCTGATGATTACTCCCTCGTTCAGTGCGGCGTGCTTTACAGCTTAGAACCGGGTCTCCAAAAGCGTTTTGAGAAACATGGAACATATGAGATGTTCGAGGAGCTGAAAATGGTTTTCCAAGCTCATGCCCGGGTCGAGAGATATGATGTCTCCGACAAGTTCTTCAGCTGTAAAATGGAGGAGAATAGTTCTGTTAGTGAGCACATACTCAGAATGTCTGGGTTGCACAACCGCTTGACTCAGCTGGGAGTTAATCTCCCGGATGACGCGGCCATTGACAGAATCCTCCAGTCGCTTCCACCAAGCTACAAGAGCTTTGTGATGAACTTCAATATGCAGGGGATGGAAAAGACCATTCCTGAGGTATATTCGTTGCTGAAATCAGCGGAGGTGGAAATCAGAAAAGAACATCAAGTGTTGATGGTGAATAAAACCACTAAGTTCAAGAAGGGCAAGGGTAAGAAGAACTTCAAGAAGGACGGCAAGGGAGTTGCCGCGCCCGGTAAGCCAGTTACTGGGAAGAAGTCGAAGAATGGACCCAAGCCTGAAACTGAGTGCTTTTATTGCAAGGGAAGTGGTCACTGGAAGCGGAACTGCCCCAAATACTTAGGGGACAAGAAGGCCGGCAACACCAAAGGTATATGTGATATACATGTAATTGATGTGTACCTTACCAGTACTCGTAGTAGCTCCTGGGTATTTGATACCGGTGCGGTTGCTCATATTTGTAACTCAAAACAGGAACTACGGAATAAACGGAGACTGGCGAAGGACGAGGTGACGATGCGCGTCGGGAATGGTTCCAAGGTCGATGTGATCGCCGTCGGCACGCTACCTCTGCATCTACCTACGGGATTAGTTTTAAACCTCAATAATTGTTATTTAGTGCCAGTTTTGAGCATGAACAGTGTATCTGGATCTCGTTTAATTCGGATAGTAATCACATACTTCGGATAGTAATCACATGATTTCACCTGCAACATACTGGATATACAAGTCATAAGAACCCAAATTAACACAAGTCACATCTCGCAACAACACTACTAGTAAATGTTGCTAGCCATGCGCTTACGGTTTTGCGGTTGACGTGAGCAGGTCCACATATGTGTTGGGATTATCCAAATCCCTGCAAAGAAAACAGTAAAATCCATTTTGTGTTTAGGTTACATGTCACAGAATATAATAGGCTTGGTAAACATATGAAGATAATCATGCACCTCTGCCACCGAAACATGGCCTCCCCACCAGCTGGAGACATCTAAGTGAGTTTTAAGTTAGGGAAAGTTAAATGGCACTTCTTTGATCTTTCGCTAACTCAGGAACTATTAACTTTTTACCCTCTCTTCTTCTAATTGAAAAGCAGCGCTCCTGCTAGTTTCTTAAAAAAAAAATCTTCCAAGAACACATATCAGGTTGAACAAACAAGCATGATTTTTTTTTTCTTGCATGGAAGGATACAGCGGCGCTGAGTTGAATGGTAGGATCCTCCGGCGTCTTCAAGATGATGCCGGCGTCGAGGCTGCTTGGCTGATGGAAGTAGTCGTCGAACAGGCTGCGAAGCTGGAGCTTGCCGAACATGATCTCGTACGCCGGCACCGCCATCCTGCATGGAGTAAGATTCAAAATAAATTGCAGTGCTTGCATCCTGTGCAAGGTAGTATAATGCATGACTGATTCACATGGAAGCTACGACGGAGATGCATGGAGACATATGACGGCCGGACCTGGTGCGGGCGGCGGTGGGGCTGGGGAACTCGGAGAGCGGCGGCACCACAGAGTCCATCTTCCTTGGCGCCATCGATCCTTATTTGCTTCCTTCCTGCTCGATCGTGCCGATGGACAAGCTAAGCCGACGTGAGAGATGGGGTTTGTGTATGCCTTCGTCTTCGTTCGTGCCTGCTATCTATGAAAGAAGTCCACATAACCCCCTGGGGTTTCACAGACTGGCCAGTTTACCCCCAAGGTCTAAAACCAGCTGTTTAACCCCCTGATCTTTCCTAAACCAGGTTAATCATCCCCTAACACCGATTAGAGTAGTTTTTCAGGCGGTTTTGTTGGACATAGCAAGATGCAGCTCGTTCCTGATCTGCAGTTCTGCACCCAGCCTCGTACATCCTCCTCCGAGCACGAGCGGCGTTTCAATCGCTGGCGCTCGCCTAATCCCTCTATTCTAATTGTGTGCATCTCGACGTCACCCTCAAGTCTCCTGGACAAGCACGCACATACACACAAGAAGTACGTGCCACCATGTCTGAGATGGACATGACTAACCTAATCGTGTTTAGTAACTAACAGTGGATCTCGACAGCTGCCAGCGGCAGCCGCTGGCGGCACGGGCGCCAGCTTGGTACGCGGCGCATATGTTGTCCACGGAGGACGAAGCGGACGTGGCCGGCGAGAGCGCTGCCGAGGCGACTACGGCGACGACCGCGCACGAGAGGCTCGGTGTCAAGCCGAGATTGCATGCGAGCCAAACCATAGTCGCATGTGCATGCTTTCTAGAGCCCGATGCCGAACGAGGAGCTGGTGCTTCCCAAGGAACCGGGAGCCTTGCCAATTTGCCATCCCATTGACACGCCATGTTTTTTTGCCAGAGGCAGACGCATGCAGAGCTCTACGAAAGGCGCTTCCTGAACCACGCCGGGCTGAGGCGCTGAGCTTCCTCGTGGCTGGCTGCTGGCTGGTGCTGCTGCCGACTAGTACCTCAACGATGCATGTGGTTTGGGTGGGATGACCTGAGCCTGTAATTCATGGCCGCAACGCAAATGAGCAGCAGTAGTTGTCGCAACCTTCAAAACCGCCTGAAAAACCACTCTGATCGGTGCTAGGGGGTGATTCACCTGGTATAGGAAAGAACAGGGGGTTAAATACCCGGTTTTAGACCTTAGGGGGTAAACTGGACGGTTTGTGAAATCCTAGGGGGTTAAGTGGACTTCTTTCGCTATTTATACATCTTCTTTCTTTCTTGCCGGACAAGGTTTTTTTTTTCAGACACAGAGAGATTGATGTGTGCAAGGCTAATCTTGTACTACTACTAGCATTTGCTTTGGATAGTCGTATCCTTTTTAAACCAAAACATACAAGGACACGTTCCTATCCTTTCTCTACAAGCGTGCATTTCAAAAAATAAAAATAAAATGAAAACTCAATAGTGTGATTTTTTTCCCGCTATGTTTCCAGAAACCCAAATTCTAATAAGTGCAGCTGCACTTTTTAACATTCCCGAGCACACCCTGCGAGAGCCGTCGGATGCATCGCGATCGCATGCGATCGCGACCAGGTGGAACCTGGTCGGTACGAAACGTCGCGCGTATATCTGGTCGGGGGAAACGTCTAGCGCGTGGTGGGGCCCGCCATTATCCGTGTCTTCTCCACCTCTCGCAACGGCACTCTCCCCTCATTCGGTGGTGCGGGCGGTTTCTCCTTCCTCCTTCCTCCTCGCCCAAATCGACGCAAATCGACGACGCGCCTGTCTAAATCCGCCTCGCCGCAGTCCAAATCGGTGCTCTCGGGAGTGGTTCGGCGTCGCGGGGTGGTCGGCGCTTCGAGTTGCTCTCCCGCGCGGCTCGTCGGCCATGGGAGAGCTGCTCTCGCAAGCGAGATCGGCGGGCCGTGCAGAGCGGCAGTTACGGCGAAGGAGACGAAGCGAGACGGGAGTCGTTCTGTGCGGGCGGTGGCGAAGGAAGGAGGCGGTTCATCGGCGTGAAGGTAAATCCCGCTCTGGATCTCTCCATTGCTGGTGGCGCGGAGTTTTACTAGGTTCGTCATGCGCTGGTTAGGGCTCGCAGCAGTGCTCGTTTGTCGACCTGGTCAGCGTTTTCACTTGCGCTAGTTCCCTGCTACTGTTTTGGGTAGCCTTGGGGGTGGTTAGGTTAGGTACTTGGTATGAATGGGTTCTAGATATCCATGGATGTATGTTCGCCCCCGCGTCTGGTTCGTGTGATTTTCGTGGTCGAAAATAGGCTTGGAGGTGTGCGTGCCCCCGCTGCAGATTGCGGAGGAATTTTCCTCGACTTTTTTTTTCCAGCAGGCAAGTTTATGCCAAACGTCAGGCAAGTTTGGCCCTGTTTTTTTGGTTCGGGTTGGAGTCCGTGTTTTTATTAGGTACCACGCAAGTTCATGTTCGCTATGAGGAAAGTTAGGTAAAAACGTCAGGCAAGTTTATTATCCACTAGTCCTTTGTGTAGCAGGCAAGTCTTGGGCAGGTTTGGGGTTGGGCAAGTTTTTGGTGTTAGGCAAGTTAATTTTTGTAGCAGGCAAGTTCATTACCTAAATTTAATGACATGCTTATGCTAATTTAATAACGAACTTGCCTGCTACCCAAACTTGCCTGCTACCAAAAAATGTTCGCTATCAGGTAGGCTGTTAGACGTGCTTATGCTAATTGTTAGTAGTATTTTTTGTCTCTTATTCGCGTTCAATTTTCATGTAGGTTTTACAGACAACAATACGATGCTGAAATGAGCATTGCAACATGTGAAGAGTTTAATCCTTTGCTAATTTTCTGTTATTTTTTTCAGGCAAACATGGCTGGTCTGTCAAGCAAAAAGCATGATCAACTGGAGTCAACATCGTCGCAGCACGATAGGGTCCCATCTCCTGCATCTGAAGTCCGAGTGGAGGTTTAACCGGCCCCCACCCCACCCCCCATACCTCGCTCTACCCCTTTTTTTCATAAGCGCATCTTAGTGTTTATCTTTCTTGCTTTTTGGCAGGCACCTGTATCAGAAGAGCAAGCTATTAACCAAACAATTGTTTACGAGTGGAAGCGGCAAAAGCGTGTAGTAAACCGAGGGAAGCGGCCTCCTAGCACCAGCAGTAATGAGGATGCTCCAGTCGAAGGTGTGAATGAGGGGGATGTTTCTCGAGAGCAACAACCAAAGAAGAACCGCCGTAAAGTTGCTGACACTGAGGTATTATAGAATCCTTGTAAACTACACTTCAAATCCCTTAATCAGAAACTTTTTATGTCCCAAAGCAGATGCGATGTTTTTTTTTCTGTTTGCTATATAATGGTTGCTTATGTGCCAACCCACACAAAAATGGATTATAATCATGTTTTAATAGGCAAAAAAAGGAGGGGGGGGGGTGAGGCAACTCATGTGCCCAACCCACACATAAGTTGCCCCCCCACCTGTCCCTGGATCATGTTTTTCCTAGCATAACACACACCCAGAGGTGAGGGGGGGGGGGCAACTCATGTGCCTCACCCACACAAGTTGGTTTTTTTGTTGCATTTTTATGCCGTTTTCATATTGACTATTCAAGGTAATTTCATATCTATACAACCTTTCTTAGGGTCCCAGGAACAGGTCATCACCTGCAAGGCTTTTCAAGTTAAACAAGGACCTTGTCGATGACCAAAATATTGTTATCAGAGACATAGAGTTTGGTGGCTTGTTGGATATAAAAGCCACTAGCATGCCAGGGGATCTCAGTCAGTGGATCATGAAACACTATGACCCAGAGATGTCTCAAATAGTTATACCTGACAGGGGCAAGATCCCGGTTGATGCAGAAAGTGTTCACAGGTTATGGGGCTTGCCAAACAAAGGGAGGAAAGTCTGCTTCGAAATGAATCCCGATGTCATAAGGGAATTCAACAGCATCTACAAGATTGAGGGCAAAAACTCCCCTACACTGACATCGTGGTGCAAAATGATTGAAAATATGAACGGGGCTGCTGATGACAATTTTCTCCGTGCTTGGCTGGCAGTTGCCTTTTCTTGTTTCCTCGCTCCAACAACAAGCTTGAGCATTTCTCCAAGGTGCTTCCCCGCTATCTTGAACAGAAATGTCATCAAAGACTCGAAGATATGCGACTTTGTTGTTGATCAACTAAGGCTAGCATTCATGGGGTTTGGGGAGAAGAAGAAAGCGGTTTGCTGCTGTGTCTTCCACCTAGTAGTAAGTACAAATACAAGATTAACAATTTTTTGTTTGTTCATTCTTTTTTTCCTAATTCAAATATACTATGGGAATGAAGTTTGATGCTTCTTTAATCCAAACAATGCAGATACTATACCTTGATTCATTGGAGGTAGATGGGCCAATTCCTAGCACGCTGCCCAGGGCGGCCATTTGGAATGATGATCTCATAACCAAAGTCATGAAGAAAGACAAGAAAGGGCCAGGCGTGTATGGAAAGTTGCGTGTAAGTTCTCCCCTCTGCTAAACATAAATAGCATGATAGCATGACAAACAACCTTTTCAAATAGACACTAATGAAGTTGCCGTTAATTGGATAAGGAGAGGAGGGGTGTCTATTTTTTGTCTCCTTTTATGAGTGTTTGCAAATTTACGTTATGTTCTGGCAATTGATGGTACAAACACCAGCAACTCCCACTTGTTTTCTGTTGTTTAGGGTTTTCCAGCAGGCAAAAAGAGGTTGCCAGACAGGCAAGTTATGTGCCCCACATACACATAAGTTGCCCCAAGTTGTGTTTCTATTTTTATAGAACCAAGGGAAACTTACTGTTCTTCATCCCTCTTCCTAGTCATATCCACACATGGGTGTGATGTTAGCTTGTGATTCAAAAATCAGGCAAATGATGCTAGAAACACCGGCCACTGTCTCTGTGTTGTTAGTTTTCTAACAAACCAACTACATTTATTCGAAAACTAGCCGAATCAACCTTTTTTTAGGTGTTGTTTTTACCCCTTCCCCCGTACAGTCGCAAACACTTTTTGTTTTATTTTGTACTCACAACCTACAACCACTAGAATTTCCATGTTTTCATGACAACTCCCATAACTTGAGTTCTGGCAATTGATGGTACAAACACCAGCAACTCCCACTTGTTTCTGTTGTTTTAGTGTTTTTTCTAGCAGGCAAAAAGAGGTTGCCAGGCAGGCAAGTTATGTGCCCCACATACACATAAGTTGCCCCAATTTGTCTTTCTATTTTTTATAGCACCAAAGGGAAACTTATTGTTCTTCATCCTTCTCCCTAGTCATATCCAGATATGGGGTGTGAAGTTAGCTTTGTGATTCAAAAATCAGGCAGATGATGCTAGAATCATCGGCAACTGTCTCTGTGTTGTTAGTTTTCTAACAAGCCAACTACATTTATTCGAAAACTAGCCGAATTAACTTTTTTAGGTGTTGCTTTCACCCCCTCCCCCGTATAGTCGCGGACACTTTCTGTTTTTTTTACAAAACATGCTTCTATTGCAGCTCAAGACAGAATTTTCCCGGTGCGCAAAAGACAGCTTGTTTGGCAGCATGGATCACATCATAAAATTTGTTGCAGCCAGGCTCCCTCAAAGCTACAACCAAACTGTAAGTATGCAAACTATATATCTTGTCAGGAAAGTCTTTTTTTTTCATTTCAAATTTTGTGACATCTTTGTTTTTCCAATGGCCTACTTGTGTTTTCGTGCCTTGTGCAGAAACAAAAGAGGCTGACAGAGATGGTTCATGAGATGTGCACTGAAATGTCACATGCTGTTGGGAAGCTGGTAGTTGGAGTAGGCAAGCTTGATGACGGCGAAGCAACGACAAGCACAGATGCACACTGTACAATGGGGGCAACGTCTCAAAGGGGCAGTAAGAAGGGGAAATCCACCCCAGAAGTGATTGAGCATAGCTCTACCGAGGATGAAGAGTCATACCAGTCTGATAGCGAGAGTGATGAGGACGAACCGGCTGAAGACAGCGAAACCGAATCGGACAATGATGACCCAGGTGGCAGCGAAGATGACGATCTGGACGATGATGATGAGGACCCACAAACAGGCAATACTAACACCAATACAGCTGAAGAAGATGATGATCTAGAGGAGGACCAGGGAGCGGGTGAGAAAAAACATGTTGATGAGGATCAGGGGAAGGGGGACGGTGAGACCAGCTCAGATGGAGGTAATGTAAGCCATCCCACTGAAGAGGTGCATAGTGAGGAGGGATCTGAAAAGGCTGGAACGGAGAAGGATGATCAAGAACAACCGAATGAAGATGATGATCGGGACGAGGACGATGGCCAAACAAGCGAAAAGAGAGGGGGTAATAGGAAAGGGAATGACGAAGATGATGAGGACCGGGGTGGAGGTCACAACACCGGAGCAGGTACCTCGGGCGGTAATTCTGCAGAAGATGAGCCGGCAGCAAGTTCAGGTAGCACCAACGAAGGCGATTGCTCTACAGACTTCTTCATTCAAGAGCATGGCGGCAAAGCAAAGGGGGCAGATGACCCAAAAAGTATATCTCTTATAGACATTGTTATGATGGAGTTCAACAAGCAGTGGAAACCGCTAGAAGGCGAGAAGCTTGATCTGCCGAAAGTTTATGACGGGCGAACACCTGCTTCATATAGCAACATCATATTCCAAAGCATTCTGGAGGACGAGAACATGCAAATGGCATGCACTTTCAACATGGAAGAGTTATGCCCACTACACACACATGAGGAGCTTATGCAAGAAATTTGTGGATTCTACGCCCCGATAGCAAAAATAAAAGAAGAACTAAACAGGATATGCCCCCACTACCACCAAGGCAGCAAAAGAGGGTATCGTTCAACTTGGCACCAACTGAAGCTGGAGCATTCGAGCCAAGACATGAAACTAGGCAGCTTATTTCATCACTCAAGCATAAACAACAAACTGAAAAAGTTCACCACCGAGTCGAGCTGAAAGATGGAGCAAGTGAGCTGAAAGTTGGGGCAACTTGTATGGGAGCTCAGGCAGTACGAAGAACAACTGAAGCACCAATTGCTGACACTTCAATTTTTAGAGAAAAGGGAACAGTGCAGCCCTTAGGCACCACATGTAAGCAAGGATCAACTTATGAACCGCTTACGAAGGAACTGAATGATAAAACCAAGAGAGCAAGTGAGCTGAAAGATGGAGCAAGTGAGCAGAAAGTTGGGGCAACTTGTATGGGAGTTAACAAGCAAGCAAGTTTTTGTGCAAAGTTGCCCACAGTTGATCTCAATTTGCCTGCAGCCTGTCCAAAAAACACCTGCCTCCCATTTACTGATTTCAGAGAAGCAAGCTCACATGCAATCTTTGTACAGAATGATCCCAAGCCCCCTGGCAAGCTAAGGCACAATGACAGCAAGCTGGCTGCAACATTGCCAAATTTCATGAGTCAGGCAAATAATGCAGTGAGGCAGGCAAGTCCACTTGAAAAGTTGCCACAGACTGATGCCAAGCTACCTGTACCAGTACTACCTTTTGTCAGACAACCATTCACTACAATTAGTCAAGGGAGCTGCCCTGAGATGATCACCAAGGATGCCAAGTTACATGTAACAAGCCCCCAACTTGATAGACAGCCTACAACTCATCTCAAACCATCCAAGTCAGTCGCAAATTTGCTCAAGACTAATCTCATGCTGCCTACAGGGAGCCATCAAGTTGTTGGGAATCCAAACACCGACATGAAACAACCAGCTCCAGTACCAGAGTCGCCCAAGGTTGATACCAAGTTGCCTGCGAGGAGCTCCAAATTCAGCAGACCTGCTACAAAGGATGCAAACAAGGAGAACTGTCCACCGGAGACACACCAGGAGCACTCCAATGACACACTAAACATAGATGAGATATTAGCAAGATGTGTTGTTCCAACCAATAAAGAAATCAACCTTCCAGCAGCAAACACATGTGAAGAGCCAGTTGATGACCCCCCCCCCCAAGCAAAAGTTGAAAGGGATATGGGACGAATACTGTCCAGCACCCAACTTTGGGATTATCTTAGACGATTTTATTCCAAGTCATAAAGAATCAACCAATACCAGCAGTCAATCTGCATGGACAATGAGTTCGGAACAACCAATCCGCAATGAAGATGATGTGAATGCGAGTTCGAAACAACCATTTCTTGATGAAGATGATGTAAATGAAGTTATTAATATAGAAGATGATGATTGGGATGCTATAGAAGAAGCATGTGCAGCAGCAGAGCGAAGGCAAAAAGAACCAATTGGTGGGCAAGACGTCGGTAGCTTGTCACCAAATAACTTGCACACACCTATTAAAGATACCCAAGGTATGACTGAAACAGAAGCATGTTGGGGCAGCAAGCATTATAGTAGTAGTAGTTCAGGCGAGCCAGTCACATTTCAACATGAGAGGAGGCTCATCAAGCTGCCTCCATGCCTGAGATCACCATTCATGATTCCTGGGAACAAGAAAGAGTTCCAGTGCAAACCTGAAGCAAACCGTTTATATGCTTCAATGATTTTGCATGCAAGGATCAGTGCAGATGAATCAAAAGATACAGACATCAGGTACCAAACTTGTCTAATCACAACAGTGACCAATGTTTGCTCAAGGCATCTTAATGCGTTTGGGTTACTTTTTTGCTTGTTCATTTTTAATCGCCTTGCTTTTTTCTGTTTCCAGCCCAAAAATCATTGATTACAATGGATATGATGTCACCCTGAGGGAACTTGCAGACTCAATGAAGGTTGAGGGTGTCGTTCTTTCGCACGTGTTCGAAGTTGGCATCGAGTCTATAATGCTGAATTTGCCTGCGGACTTAAAGAAGGTCGTCATGCCTCTTCGATTCTTGGTAAAAGTTTTGCCTTCAAGCTTTTCTATTTATATGTATTTTTTTTGCATTTTTTCTTCTTTCTTCTGCACAATATAGGTCATCATGTGTTGATGGTTTTCCTTTTTCTTTTTCAGATCAGGCTACAACAGATGGAATGGAACACACAAGAAATGAATGGCAGATTCAACAAGTCTAATCATTTGGACCGAAAAGACATGGTGAGTCATTTTCTTGATGTCTACACAAAATATATCCCAAGTTATATATGTGTTCACTTTCTTTTGGAGACACAAGTTGCCTGCAAATGAAGGGAGTCCATTTTTTTTGGACATTTTGATAAGGCATTCGTTTGGTTTTTTTGGTAACCTGTTTTTTTTGTGCAACAAAACAGATTATGTTTCCTATATTGGAGAACCTTAATCCAGCAAAGAAGAAAACATCGAACCATTATTGGGTCTTTAATCTGAATATAAGAGACCGAAGATTTGAGGTGCTTGACTCCTGGAGGACGCTCGATGATGTAGATTTGGACACTAATGCAAGTAAAATAGCAGCAACTATCCGTAGCATGTGGGACCACCACTACCACAAGTCTCACATTGTGCTGGATGACTTTAGTCTTGTAAACATCGACGTTCCAAAACAAAATAATGAGTAAGCAAGTCCTATTTTCTTCTTTTGTGTGTGTATTTTTTGTTGCTTTTTCCCCCTTCGTTTAATGTTCCTCGACGAGTAAGCAAGCAAAAAGGGTGGGTGGGGGAGGCAACTTGTGTGTCCATATCACATTTAAGTTGCATATATGTTTAGGCAACTTGTATGCCCAGAACACACACAAGTTTCCTAACACCCCAAAACTTACCTGATTGGGCGGGTGGGTGGGAGGCAACTTGTGTGCCCAGAGCACACATAAATTGCCCCAACTCCCTTCTCCTTCTTGTACCCCCTCCCCCTCTAACATGTTGTCCTCAAAGCAGAAAGGGGTGGGTGGGGGGAGGCAACTTCTGTGCCCAGACCGCACATATCTAGTCGCCTACGTGTGAGGCAACTTGTGTGCCCAGAACACACACAAGTTGCCTAAAGTCCTTTCTGGTTTTCATACTTTGTAAATTCAGTCTCATGCACGAAGATATGCTTACCCCCACACATGTTGTTTTTGCTTCTTTTTTTGGGTACAAAAGCGTTGATTGTGGGATCTACGGGCTGACCAATACAAGTAAATGGGATGCAAGGGCTGTACCCAAGTATGAACCAGATGACATACCGAACATTAGGAAGCAACTCACCAACACATGGGTTTCAAGTGTCCACAACAAAGCTCCGTGGAAGGATATTCCGAAGTTGCCATAGGTAAGTTTTTCTTTCTATTCACAAGTTTGGTAATTAATTTTTCCTTTTTCTTTTTTTTGCGAAACAACATTTGAATAGGAAACAATAAGGCGACTAGCACCTGCAAACCAACGAACTAACAAATTCTGGTAGCACGCAACTACGGAAAAAGATTTAAAACTAGGCAACTAACACCTGGGAACCAGCCAATTAACATATGTGAAAGCAAACAACAATGCGTACGAATTACTCAAAGTTTTCAAGCTCAGGAGAAATGACATAGAGTTTCGCAAAAAAACTATGATACAAGGTCAACTCATGATATTCATATCATGAACCAGAATTACAAAAACAGCTCATATTTTGCTCATAGCTCCCCCTTTTTGTTCTTGTTTTCAACATGCAACTTCTGTGACCTTTCTCAACTTCATTTCTTTGTTTCCCAAACCTGCCTGCATTGTGCCTATCAAACCAACCTTGCCTCACATTGTCCTGCAGTGTGTTCAACAGATCCACAAAAGCTGCATTTGTTTTTTCGCTTCGGGTGTAGCTCAAGTGCTGATTGAAGTTGTTTAGACTTTGCTCTTCCATTCGTCGTAGATTTTGGGGGGTCTCTAGGGATGGGTTGAGCATGTTCAGGAGTTTTGTGCACGGGCTGATGAATTGAGTGCGTTGAAGTACGAGCAGATCCAGGACTCGGTGCAGCAGTTGAAGTTGAGTGCACAGCACCCCTGCTGGCGGCACAGCAACCCCTGCTGGCGGCACAGCTGCTTCTGGATGCCTACCAGGAGGCTGCGCACGCCCCCCGAATGTTGGTGGACCACTAGTAGACGGCCGAGAATTGTTGCAATGTGCATGTGTAGGGACTGCTGCTTTTTTCTTCTTAGATAAATTTAGGTGTCCAATCTCCGCCCGAGCTGCACGCATATGCCTCTTTAGAATTTCCGCAGCAGCATCGGATGCACAGGCAACTTTGGCCAAGCTTGAAAAATCCATCTGCAAGTTGGTGTGCCGAACTTGCCTCTTCGATGCTGGCAGCATTTCTGCTTCTGCTGCTTCCAAAACAGGGGGTGCATTAGGCACCTGCGAATGATGTATTGTGCTGGTATCTCATCAACCCCGAGGTGGGTGAAAACCTTCAAGATATGGCAGCAAAGGATACCATCTCTGTCCATCTTGCAGCATTCACATGTGTAATTGCCTGCATCAACTTCTTCTGTTACATAATAGTGTCTGGACCCATATTTAGCAACCCATTCCCTATTAGGTTCAAGCTCATACAAATGTGCACCACAGGGGCGTACATTGTACCTCCCAATCATCTCGAACTCCTCACGGAACTTACGGTACAAGTCTCTAGTGTAGGCTTCATATGCTTGCTTTTCAATGGGGAAATGTGACCACGTTTCAGTCTCTAAGTGGCCCGTCCTATAATCTTGTGCACCTTCCCTAGCAAACACATGAGTTTGAATCTTCTGATACTGTTTCACAAAGTTTAGCATAGAGCCATGCGGGTTCACATACCGCTTGAGGACAGCATTGAAGCCCTCGCTTCGCTGTGTTGACTGCAGGAAAGGGAAGAATCTGTGCTTGAAGTAGCACGACACCCATGTTGTCCGGTACTTATAGAGTTTGTCAAAGTGTACCAATAGCAGCCTGATATTTCGCCATTAGAGCAGCCCATTTTGCCTCAAATTCTTCGGGTGTGAAGCTGAAGTCAATACACTCGTTGAAATCCTTTGACAAACCAGGGTTCCTACCCAACAGTGCCCCAAGTTTCTCTTGAGCTTTCTTCATGATGTGCCAACGACAACGCTGATGCACACTTGTAGGGAAGATGTTCTTAATAGATTCAGCCATCGCAATGTCTTGGTCAGTTATGATGTTGTTAGGGGCCAGTCCATGCATTGCTTCAAGGAAACTCGCAAACAACCAATCAAAGCTCGTCTCCAATTCTTGCCTGACAAATCCACACCCCAACATGAATGACTGCCCGTGCCGGTTGATACTAATGAATGGTGCAAAAGGCATGTTGTACATGTTTGTCATGTATGTCGTGTCGAAGGAAATGCAATCATGATAAGCCTCAGCGTACGCCTTGCGTGTTGGTCCATCAACCCAAAAAATGTTCATAACCCTGTCCTCCTCATCATACTTGACCTTGTAGAAAAAAATTAGGATCTGTTTTCTCTTGCTCCTCGAAGTAGGCTACTGTCTCTATCATATCTCCTTCGCTAGTAGCTGCTTTGTTCAAGCTCGATTTAAGATTTGATATTGCTTTAGTTGTATAAGGAACAATTAGTTCCGTCCCATAAAATTCAGACATAATTTGCATCATACGACCTGCACAAATCGCATGCAGAAAGAAAGTTAGGATATGAAAGAAACAAGCAACGAAGTTACTGGAAAACAGAACAACATCAAAGCAACACAAACCAATGAATCAATTTGCTTTTTTCCAGAGAAGCTCAACTATATTTGCGTGGTGGGGCAACTTATGTGCATCAAGGACACATAAGTTGCCCATCCTTTTCTTTCTAACTCATATAGTTTCCATCGATGCAGGCAAGTTATGTCCCCCTGGCACACAATGAATCAATTTGTTTTCCCAGAAAAGCTCAACTTTTTTTGCGTGGTGGGGCAACTTATGTGCATCAAGGACACAGAAGTCGCCCATCCTTTTCTTTTCTAACTCATATAGTTTCCATAGATGCAGGCAAGTTATGCCCCCCCCTGGCACACAATGAATCAATTTGTTTTTTTCCAGAAAAAACTCCACTTTTTGTGTGGGGGGCAACTTATGTGCATCAAGAACACAGAAGTTGCCCATCCTTTTCTTTTCTAACTCATATAGTTCCCATAGATGCAGGCAAGTTATGTTCCCCTGGCACACATAAGTTGCCCAAAAGTTTTAAGCTTTTAAATTTTGACAAAGAAACAGGGTTGTAGGCGAATTACGATCCCCAAGCACACAGAAGTTTTGCCTCATCCTTTTCATATGCATTTTTTCGACTAGTCAAGTTAGAGGGGGGGGGGGGGTGGTCGGGGGAGGCAACTTATGTTCCCCCACCCAACAAAAAGTCAGCTGGAGAGGCAACTTATGTTCCCTATCCACACCAGAAGTTGGCTCCCCCACACATAGTCCAGCAGTGAGGCAACTTGCATTCCCAAAAGCACACAAATGTTGCCCAGCAAATCATAAAGTTTTTTTTCCAAATTGCCAAACAAGTTTTTTATGCCACACATATCTCCCTAGTAAAAATATTGTTGTACAACAGTAAGTGCAGGATTTTGTTTGCTACTCCTTGAAAAGTTAGCATATAAAGCAGTAAAAATGTGACACACACTTGTAGTCAAATTGCAATTATGAAGATTTGTTAGGAATAGCTTCTCTTCTAGAGGGATCCCTTGGTGCGATCGAAGGTACTTTGTGAGTGATGGCTTGTCAATTAGTGCATGATTGTGTTGAGCAATGAAGAAAATGACTTCCCACCGACCGTCCTTTAGCTTTACAACCATCCTTGCCCTGCACCCTGTCTGCACTATTGTATCTCGTTTTCGTTTCTTTCTTCTCTTCTTTTTTGCACACTAATCATCAATGAAGACTATATCATCATGTGCATCATCGTCATCTGCATGTTCACAAAAATCTGGAATCTCATCTAGGGTAGGGGCAACTTCTGCACCACCATCATCCACTTTTGGTTTCCTAAACTTGTTGCAAACAAACTGTTGCTTTTTCAGCTGGCCAGTAAGATTAGATTTCCTCGAGGTGTTCATTTTGATTGAAAAACCAAGACGGAGAGCATATGCATTGTAGTGTGCTTGGGCACACTCCAGAGTATCGAACCTCATGCCTATGGTGGGTTCTTTTGGCTGGGACCAAGCTTCATCATCATCATCTATTCCCAAACCTTCTTGTGGAATAGTTTCCCCTGTTTCACCAACTGTAGTCGTGTCATTAAAAGTGTCACTATCTGCATGGATGGCTTCGGGCTGGGCAGCAACATGTTGGCCAATTGTGGGATTAGGAGATTGAGCTACTTCATTATATTCTCCACCGTTTTGTGGGGCACCAGGTTGCGTGCAGTACACGGGGTCTTGAACTCCCATGACATCTGTCATAGGAACTCCACATTTTGTATAATCGGGCAACTCATTCAGGTCAATCATTTTCAAACCTGAAAAAAGCAAGAACAATAATTTTTGCAAGTTTCAGATAGCGTTTTAAAGGCAAGTAATAGTAATTTTCAACGCAAGTCTAGCTTGCAAAAGTGTAATAACAATACATGTCCAAATGATTGACTTTTTTCCAGGATACAAGAGTGGGACCATATCAATTTTTTTGAATCTGAACTACATTTTTCTCTCGCGTTTTTGTGTTTTGCAGGAACATGAAGACTAAAGACGTGGCAGAACTGTAGAAGTTGTAGCAGAATTGCGCAGAACATGAAAGACTAAAAACTGTAGCAGAATTACATCTCAGTTTTACATAGGAGTTGCATTTTCTTCTTTCTAGACTTTGTTTTCGCGTGTTCTAAACCTGATTAGGGGGTTCTCCTTTTTCAAGTGCTTATTTGTCACTTCTTAAAACTTTCTATCACACTTCTATAATGGTTGTTACACTATATGCCTTTTTCTGGAAATCATAGTTTTGTTGTCAAATGTTACAAAAACAGCAGGTATGGCAAGAAAGACGAATTCCAAGAGAAAAGCAACTTTCTAGGTATTTTCTCTACTATCTTTCCGCCCTATATCTTTATTTTTTCGTAGTAGTGAACATGTTCTCTCATTTGTACATCACATTTTTCCTTTTTTTATCCATGAAAAATTAACATGGTCGATAGAAGGGGGGGGGGGTGGGTATGTTAATTTTTGCCTGCATAACAATTCTATGCATGAGTTGCCACCCCTATGTATGAAACTTGGCCAAAGACTAGATAATGTCTGCTCAAAGCTAACACTGTTTCTTGCCTTGATTTTTTTTGCAAACATGAATTTGCTTGATTAGAAAACTAGTGTAAATGCGTAGATCCCAACAAATTTTTGTGCTGTTTAGGTGGGAAACAAAACTTGCTTGCAGATATAATCTAACTTGCCAACCATGTGGATGCAACTTGCCTACAACCATGCGTTAATTTTGCACACAAAAACAAAACCTACTTACAATTCTATTTTCATGACTTGATAATGTCAAAGTCTTGTTACCAAAAACACATTATCTGCTCAAAACTAACATTGTTTTTGCCTGGATTGCAAAAACATCAAAATTTACTTGACTTGAAACTAGTGTAAATGCATACATCCCAACAATATTGTGCTGTTAGGGTGGGAAACAAAACTTGCTTGCAGATATAACTCAACTTGCCAACCCTATGGACGCAACTTGCCTACAAGCATGTTTTTTTGGAACAACACCTGACTTTTTCAGATATGAGTCTTTGCTAACCATGTGGATGCTAATTTGTCTAAAATTCCTATGCTTTTTTGACTGTTTTTTCGTCCCTCCTAAGTCTTATGCTTTTTTTGACTTGCAAATCCTTTTTTTGCTGCAGCAATGAGGGAGGCCATGGGGGAAAGGATGAACATGGACGTACCAGCAGATGTAGGAGAGGGCAGGGCTAACAGGGGAGGAGGTGTGGGGGCAAGAGTTCCCTGGTAGGTGTTGTTGGATTTTTGGGGCTGGGTCAAACTTCAGCTGTAGCCATGGAGCTCTGGATCCAGCAACAATGGCGCCCTTGAGGGCAAACGATGGTTAGGAAGAAGGAGAAGGAGGGGGGAGAGGGTCCAGATGCATGGGGGGGGGGTAGGTATGATGCTACCTGGGGTCAGCGTAGGATGGACGCTGGTTTGGGCAGCAGCGTCCAGCTGCCGGTCCTTGATTTTTTGGGGGAGCGAATCTTTTTTCTGTTGTGGGATGGGCGCGGGTGGCGGGTGGGTTCCTTTTTACGTACGACAGCTGGCAGGGGGGTTTCCTTTTTAAGGGTGTGTGCCGCGATAAGCTATCTGGCCAACGGGTGCCAGCGAGTCGCGTCCTTCCAGAAATCCAAAAAAGGCTCAAATGTGTGTGTAGTTGATGGGAGTCAAATGTGCCATGTACTATGGGCAAGTCTGAGAAGCTAGAATGTACTCCCTCCGTCCCATAATGTAAGAATTTTTTAACATTAGTGTGTAGTGTCAAAAAAGTCCTACATTATGGGATGGAGAGAGTACATAGGAAATGTCCTTGCAAAAAATGGGTACAAACATTATGAGTTGCTGAAAAACTTATCCCGACAACTTATGCTTTAAATGGGTATTTTTACGTACCGCATAGCTTATAACTTACGTCCAAACACCATGGTAACCTTTAACCCGGGGGGAGTGGAGAGTTGTTGAAGTATATCCCGATAATGTATTTGTAAAGTTACCATGCTTCTCACGCTCTAGTTATCAGCCTTCTAACGATATAGTATCAACCTTACCATAATATTTGTTACGAGGGTGCTAATGTTGAAGTTATCGACCTTATCATGCTAAAATTACCATGCTTCTCACGTTCTAGTTATCAGCCTTGTAGCAATATAGTTATCAACCTTTATCATGTTATTTATTACCAGGGCGCTAATATTGAAGTTACCAAGATGGTAATGTCATAGTTATCACGCTACTTATGCCAAAGTTACCAAGCCTAAAATTATTATTATTGGCTAATATGGTAGAAAGAAAGAAGGGTTTAAATACCTTGTTTATGTACAATGACAACAAGTAAAGGTGTTTGAGTTGGTTCTTGGGCTTAATAATTACTCAATTGACCTAGGTTCAAATCCCTCTTTAAGCACTTCATTTCTTTTTCTGCCATACCGAGAATAATCGCAACTGAAAAAATGAGGAGACATAAAGCCGGGTCATGTGGAAATAGAAATCGGAAAATGGGATAGCGATCGAACCAAGTATCACTATCCATCATCATATTCCTTATTGCTTAATACAACTCTTTGGACAGTTCAATTTGTGCAAAATTATAGATATGTAAAGAAGCTCTGCGTGTGCAGAGATAGGCTTACATGAAGCCATTAAGTGGGACCTTTCATCATAGGATGATCCGGCCAAGAAATCTTCAAGAGGGAAACGCAATTACCAAACCAAACGAGGCGGATAAAAGATGAAATCCAGGCTCTGATGAGCATGAGCAACAAGTCTGTCAAAGAATCACCCGTCACTAAGGGCCCTTGATGACAATAGCCAGTCATTCCTGTCGGAGAGAAATTAAAGGTTCGCAGGAGAACATACACACAACCCCGAATCACAGAACATAAGGTGTTAGTTGTCGCCATTGCATACGTGCTAAACTCACAGTGGCCAGCGCGACGGCCTGACCCCGTCACCGCCAGACTACTACAACAGTCCTCTCATATGGATTGAATAAAACACATTGGTTCTAGGATGATTTCCTTGTGCTGGAAGAGATTCTCGTGAGTGCTATGGATGTACCTGTGGCACATTGAGTCCATCACTTATGGAGCATCAGGCTTAGTGAGCTTTGTCACGGTGATCACGGCCTCCCAGGGTAGCGTTGGGCCAACAAGGATGATGATGCGAAACGGAGAATGTGTGGCTTCCCTGCACCGCTCACCTATATGTTTGTTGATGTTGATTCCGCTAGTGGGCCGATTGCTTATGGGCCAGCGCTACGCGCCCGTCATTTGAAAACCGAGAAAGATCAATCGCCTGATCAGCCGTACGATCGACAGAGTCCAAGTCAGGTCACTGCCGTTGAATGACGCACGTGTCATCCCACAAACCGCGTTGGAGAAAGGACTCCTTCCATGTGGGTGTATCCCACCAATACCATTATACTGTATCATTATTTTCATCATGTTTTCCCAACAAGTGGAATGTCATGCACTCTCTCGTGTGGGACCAACTCGGCCCGTGTCATCCCACAAACTGCGTTGGAGAAAGGACTACTTCCATGTGGGTGTATCCCACCAATACCATTATACTGTATCATTATTTTCATCATGTTTTCCCAACAAGTGGAATGTCATGCACTCTCTCGTGCGGGACCAACTCGGCCCATGTGACTAGTTAGAGCAAGTACAACAAGGTACAGTCAGCAGGCTGTACGGATTAAACTATTATATTTGTGCTGAGTTGGATGAGAGAGAAGAGGAGAGAGAAGAAAAGCGGGCTGTAGATTAACAACCGGCTACATCACGGATTCCAAGAAACAATGTGAGAGTGTAAGGTGGGTCATGCATTAATAAAGTAGTACTACTTAGCAACTAGCTATTATACATGTTGACTAGTGACATGGCAACTCCGTATAGCCTGTTGTTGGCTATACTATTAACCATGCTCTTAAAAAGTGATTGTACTAGTTCTCGTAGGTTGCATGGTGATAGGACCGCCGACTAGGAAAACTTTTGCAACATTTTCTTTCGTATACAACATCATCGTACGTAATTTTTGTGGATGTATATTTGCAAAAATCCTTGATGGGCGCTACGTCATCGGCTGGGTGATGTTTATATCAGGTTGGCTGCCTCGACAGTTGTTGGACGGTGCATGAGATAGCTGTCTGATCTCCGCTTGCGTCAACCGCGGTCGTTTGCAACATGGAGCGTGCTTTGTTCAGGGCTTTGTAACACATGACGTGTTGTAGTCCATTTCGGTCACACATTGTAAAAATATTGCAACATGAATCATTTTGCGGCCACCCATTGCAACATGGACCATGTTATGGTCATCTCCAGAGCCTCCATGATGCGGGCCTGTGGTCACCCATTGCAACATGGACCAAGGTACGATCACCCATTGCAACATGGACCAAGTTACAGTCACCCATTGTAACATGTACCATGCCGTGCCTTTACAGCATTTGCGGTCTGACTTGCAATGTCATACGCCATTTGCAGGTTGGCGACGTTTGGTGCTTGAGGCAGCCACACTAATGTTGCGAGGACGACGCCTTGGTTTGCTGTGATGTCATGCTGCAGGGCGGTGGCCATGGACTCACAGCGATGTCTGCAACACTGACGATGATGCAGGGATAATCACAACATTAGCCATGTTGCGATCGGGCACGTCGGCAACATTGGCGATGTTGCAACCGTGCTTGCGGTGCTCTGCTCGTCGGCCCCAACATCACTGATATTGTGTTTGGTTTGCAACAACGACGCTCGATGTGGAACAACCGGGTGCTTATTTTAGAAAAAAAATCTCATTTTGTCACAACAAAAATGTTGAGAAAAATCCATACGTGGCTTGGAAGCGAGCACTTGCAACCATGAAGCAGACGTTGCACACACCTCGGTGGGCATGTGAGAACTGTGATGATGTGATGTGTGGGCATGTGAGAACGGTGACCCAGACCACCTCGTTATTCGTCTTCTCTCTTGGATTTTGTTGAATCAAGCGATTGGTAGCATGAAGTTCAAAAAATAGAATTGACTGCTTCAATGGAACAATAAATTTCAGTTTATAAGGGTTGTTCATTTTAGTTCAACCTCTTGCTAATTTAACTATCAATCAGCAACCTGCTAATACTTGCAATCTGTGCGATACTACATGATGCATGTACCAATCTTAAAATGCAGATAACAAAACAAGACATTTATGGTATTCTATATATAGAGTTAATTAACGAGCTGTTTTTCTATGTGACACACACAGGAGCTATCACAAAAGAAACATAATTCTTGTAAGTAATTTTTTTGTCTATATGTTTAGGCTTCGAGACTTGTTGGTAAGTGGTAATGAACATATATCGCGCTTCTTTCCAGGCTCCCTGCTCAAAACATGATCCATCCTTGTTTTCTGTCAAGACCGCATGGTTTAACGAGCTTTTGCTAACTGCAATAATATGATAGACATAGTCTTAGTAGCACAACATCTAGAAGATCTCTTGAACAAAAAGTCATTATTGTTTTACAGCGCAACATAGTAAGATCAGTAACGGACCTGGGTTCTCATATATCCTTAAAACAAAACCCAAATCCATACGATCCTGTACCCTGCTTGTGGTCACGTTCAACTGCAAAACAGGAATTCATTGTTGAGACCTTCGATAGGTACTTCAAATGATGCCATCATTTGTGCTACCGACAATCCATGGTGATATTTGCTATACTAAGAAGTAAACTATACAAATATAGTATGTAGTTCTAAAGTTAAAAGCCTGTGATGACAAGGTTACTATCTTTTTCCCCAAAAGTATAATACTTCCTCCCATTCATATTACTTGTCGCTCAAACGGATGTATCTAGCACTGAAATACATCTAGATACATCCGTTTCAGTAACAACTAATATGGATCAGAGGGAGTAAGATTTTTCTTCGAATAAGTCTTTTCCTAAGGATCTGAAGGAGGCAAACCTGCGACGTTAAATGTTAAGAAGGTCATGATCGGATGGTTTAACACCATAGCAAAGGACGATTTGGAGAGACCTGCCTTCCCCTGTTAAGAAAGCAGTAATTATTTCCATGATTAAATGTGCACATACATAGACAATAATTAAATTTAAAGCCCTACTGCAAACCAACATTTCATGGGAAAAAATAACCCATGACACGTTGTAGTTTCTTTCTTGCTAAAATGACCCGTCGATGGCCCAAAGTGCAAACTAGGACACAGATTCAAATGCTAGAAGGGAATCATATACATATATAAGTGCACAACTATTTTGGTAAACAGCCTCATAGTAATTAGCAGAGATACAGTGCACCCCCCCCCCCCCTCCCCCAAGGAACATCTCATAAAGAAGCGCAGCTGACCTTTACTAACACATGTTCGTTAGGCTTCCAACATGCAGCTATCTGAAACGACAAATCGTTTGCATTTTCTGGTGGTTTGTCTCTATCCAACCTAAAGATCAGACATAAAGAAATGTAGTCAGGGGCATTGTTGCAAAAATGAAAATATTTTTCTTTTTTTCTTTATGGTTTACCTTTTGGCCAGCTCAAGCCCAAGATCAATGGAGTTTGTCAGACTAATGAAGTCGTATTCAGTATTTCCTTCCTGCAGGTAGGGACACACACAATGTAAATCCAGACGTTTAAACAGAATAATTGCATATGACAATTCAAGATCCATAATTATTTTATTGAGTCTCTAAACGAACTTTCAACGGATGTTAGAAGAATTGCATAGGTAATTTGGTAAAGTAGAAGTTAAACATCTATGGTAATAAATGAAATATAACTACCCTTACCGTGCAGCCCACAACATGGTTCCGATAAAATGATGCAACCAGCTGCATACGAGGAACAGAAATTTCATTGCATCAGAATCAATAAACGTAAACTTGCATCGTATGAGAGTTCCAATAAAGGAAAAAGTAGCTTAAGATATGCAACAACGTTTTCTTTTAGTAGACAATAAAGTTCCATACAAAACAAATGATGAGAAAGAAAAGCGAGAGAAACATATGTATGAATTATATCCAACATCGAAAAGGACGAAAAGAGAGAAAGAAACATATATATGAATCATGTTTCACTGTGATCGATAATTGAGTTCTTTAAATAAGATAAATTTATGCGCGCGTGCACACACACACACACACATGTATGTATAGATATTATACAAGTAGCAATATTTCTAATAAATTATTCTCTGTGTTGAAAGCTAACGGACAATGTGAAACCTGTATTGTATTAGGTAATAAGCAACAACTGTATCAAACCTGTGTATTTCTGACAAGCTCTAGGGCAAAATTGAGTGAAGGGCTGAGTGGGCTATCTGATCCCATGCCATAACTGATTGCACAATTCCAGTTCATTGGGTCTGTAAACGGCACAGGATGCTTGCTTCCACCTATTAAAAAATGTATATAAAACACAAAGGGGAAATAAGTTCTTGATGCCAAACTAGCGAACCTAGAAGATATGTGATGCTCAATCTTTTATATTGGACTTAGCTTCACTACTGATTTATACTGAAACATAAAAGACATTTTTGTTTTGCACTTACTTGGCAAGAAGAAATAAAATAAGCCATCTAGACCTTTGTCTGGAAGAATTTTCCATGTGAATAGTTATGGTGGTCCTTAAGTTCCATGTGGAATGAAACATTGTAAAGGAAAAACCCTCAAAATTGTAAAGCATCATGTGGCTAAATAATAGCACTACTAAATCTACATAAAAGGGGAGAACAGTGGAGTAAAGAAACTACTCTCCGGTGATAGTGTAAGTTTGGTAACACTCACTAAGTGGCTTATATTGGACCCCTGCACTTAAACTTCCTCTTCTCCCGACCAACCATGCACTATAGGGTACCTCACCAGATACTGCGTACAAAAAAAAGGTAATTAGCACATAGTAGTAGCATGCACTGGCGGAGCTAGCCAAGCATATCCAGGGGTGACCAGATACAAAACTTGATTGTTTGAGGGGGCCAAAATTGATTCAAACTAAGATGGACATCAACTTGGATTAGAAAAACTCTTACTCATTTCACAAAGCTCTGTTAGATTTTATAAATAATAATCTGGTCAAGTAAAAATATATAAATATTAACATACAAGCAAATGGTAGAAAAGACGCTCCAATCGACAGATTCTTTGAACCGTATCTTAAACCCATGACACCGTAGTCTTCCGAACGCACCCTGTCAAACAGAGAAAACTGAATTTAGTCATCAATATGGTTAAGTAGCAGTTATATTCAGAATTAATAGTGAGGCTATAACTTCTATAGAAGTATGGATTTTAATGCAAGCTTCTCAACACATGCAGGTATATTTTGCTAGAAAGCTAGCTATGTAACAACTGTGTGCATTATTCATGCTGTGCGATCAAACAAGAGTCTTACAAGTTTACCTGTTTGTCATAAGGAAAGGGAATGTTCCAAAGGCGCCAATACCATACTTTGGATAGTAAGCGCATGATCTTAGCCGCAACATGCTGGATATACAATTGAAAGCCAAATTAGCATATGTACGCATGTATGTCTCACAAGAAATTAACTAGAGTTTCACAAGGACGCAAGCAGGTATCTCCTAGATGTGTGCTGTCGAGCAAGAAGTCGCTTACGGTTCTGAAGCTGACGCAGTCAGGTCCACGAATGTGTGGGGAATATCCAGATCCCTAAAAATGGTAAACAAAAAACATTTTATGTTTAGATTACAGCAAGCGAGCTGGAGCACATGACATAATTTAAGTAAATTAGAGATACAACTTTGGTGGACATGTTTGGTTACTACCTGTGCCACCGAAACTGGGCCTCCATGTCGCCACTTGTAGAAATCTAGTGAATTAATTCAAGTTAGGGAACAAATAGATACCACTTATGTCTTTCTTGCAAATAAATTATGTACCGAGCAGCTAATTAATTTATATCTAGCTAGATTTACATAGTACTGATAGAATAGAAAAGGCTAGCTAGATTGGTCGAACTAAAATAAACTTCTGTTTGTGTTTTGTACTAGCAAAAATAGCATGGATGATGGATACGGTGGCGGCCAGCTGAAGGCGAGGATCTTCCTTGGCCTTGAGCACGAAGCGTGTGTCGATGCCCCCGCGCTGCATGAAGTAGTCATCGAAGAGGCCGCGGCGGGAGAGCTTCCCGAACATGACGTCGTACCCCGGTACCGACATCCTGCGACCATACAACGCAGATTCTAGTGCACACGTACATATAGTACTGTAGAAGCTAGCTAGCCTCCTCGGTCTAGTTTTCGGGCCGGTGAGGAAGAAGGGTTGAGAAGAGAAGCCGGGTGAACGGACCTGGCGCGGGCGGCGGTGGGACTGGGGTAGTCGGAGACGGGCGGGACCAGATCCATCGGCGGCGGCGGCGCCGGTGGTTCGCTTGCCAACGCAACGCAATAGAGATATGTCGATCGGTAGGTGCTTATCGACGGAGATCGCGACTAATGGAAGAAGTATGAAACCTATTTAGTCGACTATTTTTACGGAATAGTACTCCTACGTACGAGTATATCTCTGCGCGCTTGGCCCACATGCTCAAAATTTCTTACTTGCTTAATAAATAAACAGGCAAAAATATTTTTTGACCCCGGCACCATACGGAAATAGCTGGCTTATTCCACGACTCCTTATTGAGAATCCCAAATATATTCGCTCCACCCCAGCCATTGGGCTACTGCCCCGTTCTCAATAAATAAAGCAGGCAAAAGTAAATTCATCATGCATAGTGATAGAGTTATCGAACAAGGCTTTCATCTTGCTTTACATCCATGGAAACAACAGAAAAAGAAGAAGAAAAAAGAAAGTGACAATGATACAAGATGCTAATGAACAGCTCACTAACAGGCTCAAAATGGACCCATAACAAGCTAGACCATTGAATCCTATGGCAACTCCACATCATGCCATTGATGCGACCACAACAAGGGAGCAGCCCGCCGCCGAGGAAGACCCGCCATCTATCTCTTCCTCCAAAGAAGCCCCTCGGCCCTCTCGTCCTGGATCCTAGGACACCATGCCGTCAGTAGGAGAAAAACTCACCCAAGAGCGTGCAGGGACAGGACCGACCTATTGCCAGGAGGGGATGACAAGCATGGAGACCACACCCCATACACCGTCACCACCTTTGACAAGCACCATGAAGCCCACCGCAAGTTCCCGAGGAGGAAAACCACTGATGCATAACCGGCAGACCACCACCCACGCCAAGTGTCGGGGATATACCCCGCGGTATGACCCGGCCGGATATATGACCCGGCCGGACTTGCGTTTCATTGGCAACCCACCAGAAGATTGGCGACTCATGTGTCTGGCGGTTCACTGGTGTGACGACTCACGAGCCTGAAGACTCATTGGTGACCCGGCGGGTGTTTCAGATGGATGACAAAGGCCCAAGGCCCAGAAGGCCGGCTCATGTTATGGTGGGCCGGCTTAAGAGGAAGACATAAGGAATATTCTCCTACAAAGGAAGCAAGACTAGGACTCCACTTGTAATAGAGTAATCCTAATCCTACTAGGACTAGTCATGTAACCCGCCCCTTCAACTTATATAAGGAGGGGCAGGGCTCCCCAAAGAAGGACAAGCAAGAAGAAACAATCTCTAGGGCTAGACACAAAGAGCCGGCTTACCGGCGACTCCCTCATGATCATAATGAGACCTAGCCACAAACAACATGTAGGGTTATTACCGGATGATGTTTCCCGGGGCCCGAAGCTGTCTAAACCCTTGTCTTGTGTTGTGTCTCTCGATTCCGATCAACCCCTCTCAAGCTACTACATAGATGCGTTGGCCTCACGACTAAGTCCTTACACTAGGACATCTGCTGTGACAATTCCACGACAGTTGACGCCCACCGTGGGGCTCGCGCACGGTGATGTTGAGTTCTTAAAGGTGTGGAAAAAACCGGTGTGGAAAAATTCACATCAACAATGAGGTCATCAGTCAAGATTGATGAAGTGTTTTTGCGGCAGCGGATATAAGGTTGAGATTGTTTAGGGGTTACAGATCGTGCGGCCGCCTCACGCGCCGTGGAGATTCCGCCGAGTCTGAGTTAGCCTTGGGCGATTCATCATGATACAGGTTGATGGATAAGGAATTTTTGACTACGACACTGCAATCCAGGGGCCGTCAATCATATCTATTGTTTATTCCAACTACTCCCGTCAAGATTAATCAAGCAGTACTACTTAAGTGCTACTATTCATCAAGAAGACACGCTGCCAATCGAATCCATATGTGTACAGTCAAACACAAAATCGGAGATCAACCACGACTGGGATAGATTGGTCAAACCGGCTGCGACTTGGAGAAGGGACCAGGCGTGAGCACGGACTCGGACGACTCTTGTTGTACGTTGAGTCGCGGTCGCTTGCTCCAAGCTGAGCCGCCCGTGTCTGTTGCGCCGTCTGAACCGACCGCTGCCGTCGCCGTGCCTCGCTCCGGCCACGAGCCGCCTCCTTGGCCATCTCAGTCTGCATGAAAACCGAAGCAAACCCAATCATCAAAGATTACTTTCCACTAGTACTTCTTGTCATCACGTGAAGACTACAGAGCTACTTTTTCTTGTTCAATCGTAATGCCCTGTGGTGCTTTATACTACATGCCTACAAGGAATCTACAAGGAAGGAAAAGCTATTGCGTGAGTTTAACACATGAATACCCAGGAAGAAGAGATCAATCAGAGGCAAGCTGTTACCGCACGTCTTACAAACTTTGGTCAATACGGGTACAGTTTTTTCGTCTCTGAGCCGCTGTCACCGGACGGGTCTCTGACTGTCGCTCGGCCGCGGCCCCCGCTGCACCGGCGCTTGCCAAGCCCGCCACCGGTTCAGCCGCACTTGGCCACCTCTGCTTGAGCCGCCAAAGCGCCGAGTCGCGCCACCTCGATTGTAACCTGCTGCGGTCGGCCGTTGCCGCTGCCTCTACGATGAGCCGCCGCGGGCTCTCTGAGCCGGCCACAGACCCGTCTCATCGAGCATAGCTACCGCTTGAGCCACCCGTTCCGAGACGTCTTTTGAGTTCTAAAAATCGGGCTATAGTGTTGTCAAGGAATCGTGCGGTTTGCTGGATCGGTCAATCAAGTTGACTGACGTGCTACTAGCTAGCTTTCGAGTGAAGCTGTTATGAAGCAAGTGTATCAAAGTACTATTAATTGCAATGCACAGAGTTCAAGTACGTGCGTCCATGTCAGACTGTACCTGGACAAAATCATCTGAAAGACCACTCAGCGTTATTAAGCCGCTGAGGCCGCGTTGAGCTGCCTCTGCTGTGTTGAGCCGCCGGGAGTCACCGATCTGCCTGAGCCGCCGAGATTATATGGAGCCGCCTCTGACGCGGCATACAGATCATCTATCATTCACAAACATCAGGTGATATCTATCTGAACTTATCTTATTAAACACTTATTGTTTTTTGTCAAAAGAACAATTACTCTGCCCTGTAACATTTTTACACAGGACAATTGTTTATGCCATTATACCGCGGATGCATGTTCGGCTGTGCCGCACAGCTTCACGGACATGTGTGTTGCGGTCCATTTTGCATCAACACGTCGGCCGACTTGCCCGTCCGCACCACCTTACAACGCCACGGACGACTCGCCCGTCCGCTCTCGCGGCCGGTTCACGCGTCCGCGCCGGCTTACAACGAGGAGGACAACTTGCTCGTCCACACCAGCTTACAACACCGCGGCCGACTCATCTATCGGCTCCCGTGGCTGGCTCAGCCGTGATTGATTTCAGCTTCACCATGGGGATCATTAACTCCGCGGTGATAATTACTGACCTGACGCATCAGGTGAAATTGACCCAGTATATTTTATATTATATATTGCATTCTTTAAAAGAGCAATTACTCTGGCTTGCAAGTTCTCCAGTGCAGGACAAGTTATATCACTGAGACGTTGAATGACTCGTACCGGTTTATATCACAGTTAAATGTGGAGAATCTCAAGACAACTCCTCGAGTCGTCTTAAGACTCGGGGCTACAATGACATGACTCGGGAACTCCGGGTCATTGGAGGGAATGATAACCCGGTTCCGGAGGACACCGCCATATTGATGAAAATTTAAAGGCCGTCAGAAAATTGTCGGTTCAAAATAAAGATTCCGGTTTAAAATCCGGTTCAAGAGACATCTCTCCCCCGCAAAGCTTTGAAGCTCTCAAATCCGGTTCAAACATCCGGCTCAAGGTAAATTTGTCTTTTACAAAGCTTTTAAGCTCTCAAATCCGGTTCAAAGTTCCGGTTCAAAAAGAATTAATCTCTAGCAAGATTCGAGTTCTCAGAAAAATTAAAGGTTTCCAAAGAGAACTTGATGCCATGATGCGCGGTTCAAACATGGGTATCCTGCCTTACGGCTTATCTGTTGGGGAACGTAGTAATTTAAAAAAAAAATCCTACGCACACACAGGATCATGGTGATGCATAGCAACGAGAGCGGAGAGTGTTGTCCACGTACCCTCGTAGACCGAAAGCGGAAGCGTTAGAACAAAGCGGTTGATGTAGTCGTACGTCTTCACGATCCGACCGATCCAAGTACCGAACGTACGGCACCTCCGAGTTTAGCACACGTTCAGCTCGATGACGTCCCGCGAACTCCGATCCAGCAGAGCTTCACGGGAGAGTTCCGTCAGCACGACGGCGTGATCACGATGATGATGTTGCTACCGACGCAGGGCTTTGCCTAAGCACCGCTACGATATGACCGAGGTGGAATATGGTGGAGAGGGGCACCGCACACGGCTGGAATAGATAAACAGATCAACTTGTTTTTCTAGAGGTGCCCCCTTGCCCCCGTATATAAAGGAGGGAGGGAGAGGCCGGCCCTAGAGGGGGCGCGCCAAGTGTGGGGAGTCCTACTAGGACTCCCAAGTCCTAGTAGGATTCCCCTTTCCTTTCTGGAGTAGGAGAGAAGGAAAGAGGGGGAGAGGGAGAAGGAAAAAGGGGGCTACACCCCTTGTCCAATTCGGACCAGAGGGGGGGCGCGCGCCTCCTTCCTTTTGGCCTCTCTCCTCTATTCTCGTATGGCCCAATAAGGCCCAATACTTCTCCCGGTGCATTCCCGTAACTCCCCGGTACTCTGAAAATACCCGAATTACTCGGAACCTTTTCGATGTCCAAATATAGTCATCCAATGTATCGATCTTTACGTCTCGACCATTTTGAGACTCCTCGTCATGTCCCCGATCTCATCCGGGACTCCGAACTACCTTCGGTACATCAAAACGCATAAAATCATAATACAAATCGTCACATAACTTTAATCGTGCGGACCCTATGGGTTCGAGAACTATGTAGACATGACCGAGACACGTATCCGGTCAATAACCAATAGCGGAACCTGGATGCTCATATTGGCTCCTACATATTCTACGAAGATCTTTATCGGTCAAACCGCATAACAACATACGTTGTTCCCTTTGTCATCGGTATGTTACTTGTCCGAGATTTGATCATCGGTATCTCAATACCTAGTTCAATCTCGTTACCGGCAAGTCTCTTTACTCGTTCCGTAATACATCATCTTGCAACTAACTCATTAGTCACAATGCTTGCAAGGCTTATAGTGATGTGCATTACAGAGAGAGCCCAGAGATACCTCTCCGACAATCGGAGTGACAAATCCTAATCTCGAAATACGCCAACCCAACAAGTACCTTCAGAGACACCTGTAGAGCACCTTTATAATCACCCAGTTACGTTGGGATGTTTGGTAGCACACAAAGTGTTCCTCCGGTAAACGGGAGTTGCATAATCTCATAGTCATAGGAACATGTATAAGTCATGAAGAAAGCAATAGCAACATACTAAACGATCAAGTGCTAAGCTAACAGAATGGGTCAAGTCAATCAGATCATTCTCCTAATGATGTGACCCCGTTAATCAAATGACAACTCATGTCTATGGCTAGGAAACATAACCATCTTTGATCAACGAGCTAGTCAAGTAGAGGCATACTAGTGACACTCTGTTTGTCTATGTACTCACACATGTATTATGTTTCCAGTTAATACAATTCTAGCATGAATAATAAACATTTATCATGAAATAAGGAAATAAATAATAACTTTATTATTGCCTCTAGGGCATATGTCCTTTAGTCTCCCACTTACATTAGAGTCAATAATCTAGATCACATCGCCATGTGATTTAACATCAATAGTTCACATCAACATGTGATTAACACCCATAGTTCACATCGTCATGTGACCAACACCCAAAGGGTTTACTAGAGTCAATAATCTAGTTCACATCGCTATGTGATTAGCACCCAAAGAGTACTAAGGTGTGATCATGTTTTTCTTGTGAGAGAAGTTTAGTCAACGGGTCTGTCATATTCAGATCCGTATGTATTTTGCAAATTTCTATGTCAACAATGCTTTGCACGGAGCTACTCTAGCTAATTGCTCCCACTTTCAATATGTATCTAGATCGAGACTTAGAGTCATCCAGATCGGTGTCAAAGCTTGCATCGACGTAACTCTTTACGATGAACCTTTTTTCACCTCCATAATCGAGAAATATATCCTTATTCCCCTAAGGATAATTTTGACCGCTGTCCTGTGATCTACTCCTAGATCACTATTGTACTCCCTTGCCAAACTCAGTGTAGGGTATACAATAGATCTGGTACACAGCATGGCATACTTTATAGAACCTATGGCTGAGGCATAGGGAATGACTTGCATTCTCTTTCTATCTTGTCAAGGTAAGTGCTCATTGAAAAAACTTATCAAGCGTCTTGATCTATCTCTAAAGATCTTGATGCTCAATATGTAAGCAAGTTCACCGAGGTCTTTCTTTGTAAACTCCTTTCAAATACTCCTCTATGCTTTCCAGAAAATTCTACATTATTTCCGATCAACAATATGTCATTCACATATACTTATCAGAAATGCTGTAGTGCTCCCACTCACTTTCTTGTAAACATAGGCTTCACCGCAAGTCTGTATAAAACTATATGCTTTGATCAACTCATCAAAGCATATATTCCAATTCCGAGATGCTTGCACCAGTCCATAGATGGATTGCTGGAGCTTGCACACTTTGTTAGCACCTTTAGGATCGACAAAACCTTCTGGTTGCATCATATACAACTCTTCTTTAAGAAATCCATTAAGGAATGTAGTTTCGACATCCATTTGCCAGATTTCATAAAATGTGGCAATTTGCTAACATGATTCGGACAGACTTAAGCATCGCTACGAGTGAGAAAATCTCATCGTAGTCAACACCTTGAACTTTGTCAAAACCTTTTTTGACAAGTCTAGCTTTGTAGATAGTAACACTACTATCAACGTCCGTCTTCCTCTTGAAGATCCATTTATTTCTATGGCTTGCCGATCATCGGGCAAGTCAACCAAAGTCCATACTTTGTTCTCATACATGGATCACATCTCAGATTTCATGGCCTCAAGCCATTTTGCGGAATCTGGGCTCATCATCGCTTCCTCATAGTTCGTAGGTTCGTTATGGTCAAGTAACATGACCTCCAGAATAGGATTACCGTACCACTCTGGTGTGGATTTCACTCTGGTTTACCTACAAGGTTCGGTAGTAACTTGATCTGAAGTTACATGATCATCATCATTAGCTTGCTCACTAATTGGTGTAGGAGTCATAGGAACAAATTTCTGTGATGAACTACTTTCCAATAAGGGAGCAGGTACAGTTACCTGATCAAGTTCTACTTTCCTCCCACTCACTTCTTTCGAGAGAAACTCCTTCTCTAGAAAGGATCCATTCTTAGCAACGAATGTCTTGTCTTCGGATCTGTGATAGAAAGTGTACCCAACTGTCCCCTTTGGGTATCCTATGAAGACACATTTCTCCGATTTGGGTTTGAGCTTATCAGGATGAAACTTTTTCACATAAGCATCGCAACCCCAAACTTTAAGAAACAACAACTTTGGTTCTTGCCAAACCACGGTTCATATAGTGTCGTCTCAACGGATTTAGATGGTGCCCTATTTAACGTGAATGTAGCTGGCTCTAATGCATAACCCCAAAACGATAGTGGTAAATCGGTAAGAGACATCATAGATTGTACCATATCTAATAAAGTACGGTTACGATGTTCGGAGACACCATTATGCCGTGGTGTTCCAGGTGGCGTGAGTTGCGAAACTATTCCGCATTGTTTCAAATGAAGACCAAACTCGTAACTCAAATATTCTCCTCCACGATCAGATCGTAGAAACTTTATTTTCTTGTTACGATGATTTTCCACTTCACTCTGAAATTCTTTGAACTTTTCAAATATTTCAGACTTATGTTTCATTAAGTAGATATATACCCATATCTGCTCAAATCATTTGTGAAGGCGAGAAAATAACGATACCCGCCGCGAGCCTCAGTATTCATCGGACCACATACATCAGTATGTATGATCTCCAACAAATCTGTTGCTCGCTCCATTGTTCCGGAGAACGGCGTTTTAGTCATCTTGCCCATGAGGCATGGTTCGCAAGTACCAAGTGATTCATAATCAAGCGATTCCAAAAGTCCATCAGTATGGAGTTCCTTCATGCGCTTTACACCAATATGACCTAAACGGCAGTGCCACAAATAAGTTGCACTATCATTATTAACTTTGCATCTTTTGGCTTCAATATTATGAATATGTGTATCACTACGATCGAGATCCAACAAACCATTTTCATTGGTGTGTATGACCATAGAAGGTTTTATTCATGTAAACAGAACAACAATTGTTCTCTAACTTAAATGAATAACCGTATTGCAATAAACATGATCAAATCATATCCATGCTCAACGCAAACACCAAATAACACTTATTTAGGTTCAACACTAATCCCGAAAGTATAGGGAGTGTGCGATGATGATCATATCAATCTTGGAACCACTTCCAACACACATCGTCACTTCACCCTTAACTAGTCTCTGTTCATTCTGCAACTCCCGTTTCGAGTTACTAATCTTAGCAACTGAACTAGTATCAAATACTGAGGGGTTGCTATAAACACTAGTAAAGTACACATCAATAACATGTATATCAAATATACCTTTGTTCATTTTGCCATCCTTCTTATCCGCCAAATACTTGGGGCAGTTCCGCTTCCAGTGACCAGTCCCTTTGCAGTAGAAACACTTAGTCTCAGGCTTAGGTCTAGACTTGGGTTTCTTCACTTGAGCAACAACTTGCTTGCCGTTCTTCTTTGAAGGTCCCCTTCTTTCCCTTTGCCCTTTTCTTGAAACTACTGGTCTTGTCAACCATCAACACTTGATGCTTTTCTTGATTTCTACCTTCGTCGATTTCAACATCACGAAGAGCTTGGGAATCGTTTCCATTATCCCTTGCATATTATAGTTCATCACGAAGTTCTAGTAACTTGGTGATAGTGACTAGAGAACTCTGTCAATCACTATCTTATCTGGAAGATTAACTCCCACTTGATTCAAGTGATTGTAGTACTCAGACATTCTGAGCACATGCTCACTAGCTGCGCAATTCTCTTCCATCTTGTAGGCAAAGTACTTATCAAAGGTCTCATACCTTTCGACATGGGCATGAGTCTGAAATACTAATTTCAACTCTTGGAACATCTCATATGCTCCGTGGTGTTTCAAAAACGTCTTTGAAGCCCCGATTCTAAGCCGTAAAGCATGGTGTACTAAACTATCAAGTAGTCATCATATCGAGCTTGTCAAACGTTCATAACGTCTGCATCTGCTCCTGCAATCGGTCTGTCACCTAGTGGTGCATCAAGGACATAATTCTTCTGTGCAGCAATGAGGATAATCCTCAGATAACGGATCGTCATTGCTACTAACATCTTTCAACTTAGTTTTCTCTAGGAACATATCAAAAATAAAACAGGGGAGCTAAACGCGAGCTATTGATCTACAACATAGATATGCCAGGACTAAGTTCATGATAAATTAAAGTTCAATTAATCATATTACTTAAGAACTCCCACTTAGATAGACATCTCTCTAATCATCTAAGTGATCACGTGATCCAAATCAACTAAACCATGTCCGATCATCACATGAGATGGAGTAGTTTTCAATGGTGAACATCACTATGTTGATCATATCTACTATATGATTCACGCTCGACCTTTCGGTCTCAGTGTTCCGAGGCCATATCTGCATATGCTAGGCTCGTCAAGTTTAACCTGAGTATTCCGCGCGTGCAACTGTTTTGCACCCGTTGTATTTGAACGTATAGCCTATCACACCCGATCATCACGTGGTGTCTCAGCACGAAAAACTTTCGCAACGGTGCATACTCAGGGAGAACACTTATACCTTGAAATTTTAGTGAGAGATCATCTTATTATGCTACCGTCGAACTAAGAAAAATAAGATGTATAAAAGATAAACATCACATGCAATCATAATATGTGACATGATATGGCCATGATCATCTTGCGCCTTTGATCTCCATCTCCAAAGTACCGTCATGATCTCTATCGTCACCGGCATGACACCATGATCTTCATCATCTTGATCTCTATCAACGCGTCGTCACATGGTTATCTCACCAGCTATTGCTTTTGCAACTATTGCTATCGCATAGCGATAAAGTAAAGCAATTACATGGCACTTGCATCTTATGCAATAAAGAGACAACCATGAGGCTCCTGCCAATTGCCTATAACTTTAACAAAACATGATCATCTTATACAACAATTTATATCTCATCACATCTTGACCATATCACATCACAACATGCCCTGCAAAAACAAGTTAGACATCCTCTACTTTGTTGTTGCAAGTTTTACGTGGCTGCTATGAGCTGAGCAAGAACCGTTCTTACCTACGGATCAAAACCACAACGATAGTTCATCAAGTTAGTGTTGTTTTAACCTTCTCAAGGACCGGGCGTAGCCACACTGGGTTCAACTAAAGTTGGAGAAACTGACACCCGCCAGCCACCTGTGTGCAAAGCACGTCGGTAGAACCAGTCTCGCGTAAGCGTACGCGTAATGTCGGTCCGGGCTGCTTCATCCAACAATACCGCCGAACCAAAGTATGACATGCTGGTAAGCAGTATGACTTGTATCGCCCACAACTCACTTGTGTTCTACTCATGCATATAACATCTACACATAAAACCTGGCTCAGATGCCACTGTTGGGGAATGTAGTAATTTCAAAAAAAATCCTACGCACACATAGGATCATGGTGATGCATAGCAACGAGAGGGGAGAGTGTTGTCCACGTACCCTCGTAGACCGAAAGCGGAAGCGTTAGCACAACGCGGTTGATGTAGTCGTACGTCTTCATGATCCGACCGATCCAAGTACCGAACGTACGTCACCTCCGAGTTCAGCACACGTTCAGCTCGATGACGTCCCGCGAACTCCGATCCAGCAGAGCTTCACGGGAGAGTTCCGTCAGCATGACGGCGTGATGACGGTGATGATGTTGCTACCGACGCAGGGCTTCGCCTAAGCACCGCTACGATATGACCGAGGTGGAATATGGTGGAGTGGCGCACCACACACGGCTGGAATAGATCAACAGATCAACTTGTTTTTCTAGAGGTGCCCCTTGCCCCCGTATATAAAGGAGGGAGGGAGAGGCCAGCCCTAGAGGGGGCGCGCCAAGTGTGGGGAGTCCTACTAGGACTCCCAAGTCCTAGTAGGATTCCCCTTTCCTTTCTGGAGTAGGAGAGAAGGAAAGAGGGGGAGAGGGAGAAGGAAAAAGGGGGCTACACCCCTTGTCCAATTCGGACCAGGCGGGCGCCTCCTTCCTTTTGGCTTCTCTCCTCTATTCTCGTATGGCCCAATAAGGCCCAATACTTCTCCTGGTGAATTCCCGTAACTCCCCGATACTCCGAAAATACCCGAATCACTCGGAACCTTTCCGATGTCCGAATATAGTTGTCCAATGTATCGATCTTTACCTCTCGACCATTTTGAGACTCCTCGTCATGTCCCCGATCTCATCCGGGACTCCGAACTACCTTCGGTACATCAAAACACATAAACTCATAATACAAATCGTCACAAAACTTTAAGCGTGCGGACCCTACGGGTTCGAGAACTATGTAGACATGACCGAGACACGTATCCGGTCAATAACCAATAGCAGAACCTGGATGCTCATATTGGCTCCTACATATTCTATGAAGATCTTTATCGGTCAAACGGCATAACAACATACGTTGTTCCCTTTGTCATCGGTATGTTACTTGCCCGAGATTTGATCGTCGGTATCTCAATACCTAGTTCAATCTCGTTACCGGCAAGTCTCTTTACTCGTTCCGTAATACATCATCTCGCAACTAACTCATTAGTCACAATGCTTGCAAGGCTTATAGTGATGTGCATTACCGAGAGGGCCCAGAGATACCTCTCCGACAATCGGAGTGACAAATCCTAATCTCGAAATACGCCAACCCAACAAGTACCTTCGGAGACACCTGTAGAGCACCTTTAAAATCACCCAGTTACGTTGTGACGTTTGGTAGCACACAAAGTGTTCCTCCGGTAAACGGGAGTTGCATAATCTCATAGTCATAGGAACATGTATAAGTCATGAAGAAAGCAATAGCAACATACTAAACGATCAAGTGCTAAGCTAACGGAATGGGTCAAGTCAATCAAATCATTCTCCTAATGATGTGACCCCGTTAATCAAATGACAACTCATGTCTATGGCTAGGAAACATAACCATCTTTGATCAACGAGCTAGTTAAGTAGAGGCATACCAGTGACACTCTGTTTGTCTATGTACTCACACATGTATTATGTTTCCGGTTAATACAATTCTAGCATGAATAATAAACATTTATCATGAAATAAGGGAATAAATACTAAGTTTATTATTGCCTCTATGGCATATTTCCTTCATTATCTTATTATGGTCACTTAGGGGCTTCCTGCTCATCGAGCATAGCTGTCGGTACCCTCTTGATCAGCGCGATGCCAAAATTTATATAGTCACTTGGGGGCTTCCTGTTCAAACATAGGTCATATTCGAACCAAAGAGAACATAGCTGTTGGTACCCTTTTGATTGGCACACTGCCAAACCCACTTGGGGGCTTCTTGATCGTATCTGAATCATAGCTCAACCCCTTTGGGTCCGACGTGGATCGTATTCGAATCAGCGTCGTTAAACAACTCTCAAGGTCATTTGGGGGCTTCGTGTTCAAACATAGGTCGTATTCGAACCAAAAAGAACATAGTTGTCGGTACCCTCTTGATCGGCAACGCCAAAGCCACTGGGGGCTATATGATCATATTCGAATCTTAGCTTAACCCCTTTGGAACGGTTTTCTGATCGTATTCGAATCAGAAGCCTCAAAATTTTTTGAAGTCACTTTTTGCAAACAATTTTTTGGATTTTACATGAAGCTTTTTTGATCATATCTAAAGTGTATATGAGTGGTTTCTATTTAACCCGGCTTGATTGTTGATGATAAATCGCCAGCTTATGACAATCATCATCTATGTGGAAGCATTGGCTTCTAAGGATTGGGTTATCACCCTTACTGCACAGGTCATGTAAACCGGCAGTACAAATTCAATATCACAGTGGTTATATGTGAGATATTATGACCCGCCCTGCGGTAAACCGCGAAGGGATCTTGTGATCTACTTGTGTGCAGGATAAGACTACATTTGGGTGGTTACCGCCCTGGCTTTTGACGTTAAGTCGCCAGGGCATATGTTGTTTAAACTCTGTGCAGGATTTACAGAGCTATGACTTACATAAATGATTAAGTTCAAGCCCATCATCAAACATTGAAATTGGTGTCTCAAAATGATTATGCGTTCTGGATTTTCTCAAAGGTTATAAATAGCCGGGTTATAACAATTCCGGATTACAATGGAGGCATATTAAGTCGCCATCGGCCAAGAGCTGGCGGGTATTTAAAACTCCGGATTTACTTGTCAACAGATAAGGTATTTGAATCTTTAAATAGCCAAACTTGGCTGGATTTTTATTATGATATTGAATGATTGAGGTTTTCAAACCGGGTTATTCAAATCTTTAATAGCCAACATGGCTGGATTTTTATTATTATGGTTATCAGTAACTAATATTATGATTGAGGTTTTCAAAGTCGCTTCAGCGCAATGGCTATTATTTTATCAATGGATATGATTTATTCTACAATGAAAGAAATAGTCCCGAGTCGCTGCAGGCTTACGACCCGGCACTTGGGGGCTACATTATTCAAATTGAGATTACATCGAATATGCAAGTCCCATGTCATTGCCAGCATGCACCATGGCACTTGGGGGCTAATGCAAAGTCATTTTTTGCTCAACTTATTGAAGACCCGGCTAATCACATTCTAAATGAGCCGGCCCTTGGGGGCTACCAATTGCTCCTGTCGAAAATTCAAGGTACACAAGCTTTAATCCATTATATTGAAAGATCCACTACTCAGTTGGTAGAGTAGAAAGCTCTTAACCTTGTGGACGTGCGTTCAAGCCCCATGGTGGAGATTACATCATATGATGTTATTATTAATGAATCATATACAAAGTCCCAGCTCAGTAATATCTTACTGAGCCAGCCCTTGGGGGCTACACGTTGCTGCTCAAGTTTACATGATCATATTTACAAAGTCCCTGCTCATTATTGCATAATGACCCGGCCCTTGGGGGCTACACTGGTTGAAATTTTATGAGCATAAGGCAATTACAAGTCCCAGGTTGCTGCAAGCATGACAACCCGGTACTTGGGGGCTACAGGTGATATGCATATAAGGGAGGAATAACTTCAAATTCTCAGTTTTGAGCAAATCGGATATTATATTATTACCAGAGAAATATGCAAAGTTTATGACCCGGCGTCATCATAAGATTAACCCGGCATCAGCAACAATTACATGACCCGACATCATTTGTTTATAACCCGACAATTTTGGCAATCATAAATCGGCAAGATCTACATCTTTAAGCTGGCTGAATATCAGTTGAATATTTCAAGACCAATATTTTTTCAAATCAGAGCATTGAAGGCCGACTCAAATGGGTTATTTCTTATAATATTTCTTTACAAGAGCCAATGTTAGCAAATGGATTATGAAGCTGGCTTATTGACCCGGATTTTCCAGGAGAAAATGACAAGGACTTAAGGATGATCAGGTGCCGGCTTACAAGAATATTTAACCCGAAGCACAACCTGTCAAATTTGTTCTTGTTTTTATATTGCAGATTAGTTTAACATGGATAAATCTAAATTAAACTGGGGGCTAATGTCGGGGATATACCCCGTGGTATGACCCGGCCGGACTTGCGTTTCATTGGCAACCCGCGAGAAGATTGGCGACTCATGTGTCTGGCGGTTCACTGGTGTGACGACTCACGAGCCTGAAGATTCATTGGTGACCCGGCGGGTGTTTCAGATGGATGACAAGGCCCAAGGCCCAGAAGGCCGGCTCATGTTATGGTGGGCCGGCTTAAGAGGAAGACATAAGGAATATTCTCCTACAAAGGAAGCAAGACTAGGACTCCACTTGTAATAGAGTAATCCTAATCCTACTAGGACTAGTCATGTAACCCGCCCCTTCAACTTATATAAGGAAGGGCAGGGCTCCCCAAAGAAGGACAAGCAAGAAGAAACAATCTCTAGGTCTAGACACAAAGAGCCGGCTTACCGGCGACTCCTTCATGATCATAATGAGACCTAGCCACAAACATCATGTAGGGTTATTACCGGATGATGTTTCCCGGGGCCCGAAGCTGTCTAAACCCTTGTCTTGTGTTGCGTCTCTCGATTCCGATCGACCCCTCTCAAGCTACTACATAGATGCGTTAGCCTCACGACTAAGTCCTTACACTAGGACATCTGTCGTGACAATTCCACGACACCAAGCCTCAACCACCACTCCACCATCCCAGGAGGCTCCTTCAAGATTCTAAACAACGCCACAACATTGTCGCCACCCAATCCGAGGGATTTTGGGTTTCACCCGAGACCGGGAGATGGAGGGCCGGGGATAGATCTCGATGCCACCAAAGGAGAAGTTTATGTTCTCTACCTGTACAAATTCTATTGCTGCCAAAGGATAAGAGCTCTCCTTTGTCCGCCAGTTTCCCTAGTCTCCGGCATCCTTCCAGGCATCACGAGAATAGGGGAACTGCTACCAGAGACAAGGGAAACCACAGATTAACGTTGGAGAGCAGTTTCAATTTTTTTGTACTATGCTATGTTCGTATTTCCTTGGTTCCGACATCATAATTGTGAAGACGACATCGTACAAAGAAATAATTCCCATGGCTCCATAGAGCCTAAGGTATTTGAGTCCCGCAGATCAATGGTCTCTGATCTTGCGGATCATCGTCCGCTGCTTTTGATAGTCATGGCCATGGCGGCAATAGTGTCACATGAGTTTTGGTTAGAGGTTCTCCTACTTCGATTTTTTGTGTTCCCGGTCTTCACCAACAGGTTGATGATGAATTAGTTGTTACCTTGCCTTGCGGGAGGTGTCTTTCGGGCCACAATGAGTTCACCCATACTGTGGGTTCCCACCTATAGTATTCGTAAAAAAAGGTTCCCACCTATACAAAAAATAGATGCTAAGCCTGCAATGTCTGATAACTGGGCTCACGAGGGACTGCTAGTGAGATATTGGAGGAAGGTGAGGATGACGTATGTCAAATCCGCATAGCCCTTATGAGCTGGGCCACACACTTGCTACAATGGCAACCAATTTCCTTGACATTTCCAGCACTGGGCAGGCGCTAGCCCCCCATAAATGAGGCAAGAAGCTCTGCGGGTGGAGCAGCAAATGGTGGGCGATTCATGATGCTCTTCAAAAATCTCAGAGGTTAATGACATTGAAGAGGCTTGATTTAATTTTTATTTCAGTTTGTGCGATCTCAGGTACTTTGGTCAATAAATAAATAAAGTCAAGTCGTTTACTAAAAGAGTACAAATTTTATTCTTTTCTTTTGGCGGCGTCAACACACAAACATATTTCATTAAGGTCTTACAGAACTAATATGGTTTCACTAGCAAAAGAGCCCATGCGTTGAAATGGAAGAAAAAATATATATCACACACCCCTAACCGAATAACCATGGCTCAAGACCCCAATAGGTCCACATCCTTTATTTGAACATGGCATCATATCTGTGTTGCCACTGATGCTTCTTCCTACTCTCGCCGGTGGTGGTCTCAGTGCTCACTCAACCATAATGCATTTGAGTGTGCCAATCCTAAGGTCTCTCTCTCTCTCTCTCTCTCTCTCTCTCTCTCTCTCTCTCTCTGCATAAGATGAGAACTTTGCTTTTCTTCCCTGCAAGGTTTTGCCGGGCGTGCATGCATGGTCATCGATGATTTCTTTCATCTCCAATTTGGTTTTGTTGAGGTGTTCATTTGCAATCTAGATCGCCGCCACTACAAAAGAAAGATGGATCATGCACTACTGATTAAGGTTTGCACCTTAAATATCATTTTAAAACCGTTTAGCAGGTAAATTAACATCATATTCAGAGTATACACATTTTTAAATGAAATTCCATATATAAGATATGGATCGTGCGCTATTGATTAAGCTGACACCCTAAATAGCATTTTAAAAATGTTTAACTGATAAAATAACATCATATTCAGATTCTGTAATTTTTTCTAATCAAATTTCATATACGATTTGTTAACATTGGAGTCATGATTTAAAAGTTACAGGTGTATTTGAAAAGCATTTGTTCTAGATGGACTGCGGGTTAATTAACCCAAATAGACAGGAGGGAGTGGTGGGTCTCTTTAATTCTTGTCACTTAAAGGCAGGGGTTTCTGTAAAACCGCAAAAAAACGAACCCTTTTTGTGTCAATGGGTCAATTATCAAAAAAGGCCGGAGGGTTTCTGTAAAAAAGTGTGCCAGGGGTAATTAACCCAAATAGACGGGAGGGGGTGGTGGTTCTCTTTAATTCTTGTCACTTAAAGGCAGGGGTTTCTGTAAAACCGCAAAAACCGAACCCTTTTTGTGTCAATGGGTCAATTATCAAAAAGGCCGGAGGGCTTCTGTAAAAATGTGTGACAGGGGCAGAAGCTTTCCTCCCTTTATTAGGGCATCTCCAACGCCAACCCCCAATCCGAACACTGTCCGTGGACTGGGGGGGGGGGGAGGGGGCTAGTCCCTGGACACGAATGCAGGAGCCGGTCATCCAAAGCTGTTTGCATATGTCCGATTATGCATATTCGAATGCACTAGAAAATATTCGTTCATACTTGGACATTTTTTTACATAAAACTGGGTACTTTTCATCTAAACGGGAGCAAATTCGTTACATTATACATATTTCAACTACACCGAACTCTAAACCTAGCCTAAAATGACGACCGTGGCCCGTATACCCATCTTCGGCCGGCCATGAGCCTCGGCAGCCATGAGTGTGGGGAAGTGTAGCTATCCGCCTCCACGTCATTGGCCAACGGCTAATCGGTTGACAATGTTGACCCCACCAAGCTTGGCCTTCATGGGATACAAGCATCGGCGACCTCATCCCATGCACTACTCTTCATCGCTGCCGGCGGCAATCATGGACGTGCCAGCTTCATGGACGTGGCAGCGGGGCGCGGCCGAGCTGGCGACCTCGTCTTCGTCCTCGCTCCTACTGAACACCTCATACGCCGCATCGTTGAACTCCGTAGGCGGCTCCTAACTCCGCCTGAAGATGGCGGTAACGCCATCAGTCGTGGTGGATCTCGAGGGCGAAGCGATAGGACTCGAGAAGCGCCTCCTGCTCGGGCACATCCACGTCCGACATTATGATGTGCAGGCAGCGAGAAGCTCCTCCTCGCGTTGGTGTTTGTCGACGAGGCAGAGGATGTAGTCCTAGTCGGCCAGCCCCTGTCGGGATGCGCCGTTTCGCTCCTCCAGCACCATGTCCATGTAGTGAGCACGGGCCTCGCCCATGGTGATGTTTGTCAGCACGGATGGTGGCGCCGTCTCGGCCACCTCTGCCATACGCGCATCCACAACACCAGCCTCCGGTAAGCTCGTCCGTCTGGCGCCCTACCAGCCGGCCGCAATAGCGGCGATCTCCTCCTTCTGTTCGGATGAGAGACCTTCCCACAAAGCTTTGGAGCTCGAGGAGGCCATGGCGGGTGTGGTGAGGAGAGGAGCTAGAGAGCGGAGGAGGGTGGATTGATGCGTCCGTGTTGCCGGCCCGGTGTGTAAATAGCGGGCGGAGGGCAAGCCAAGCAGCGAGGCCGGGTGGCCCAGAGTAGCTTCCTCAACAACCATGTATGTTTAATGGAGGGAGACGGATAGACTGCACCGTTTGAATGCGGATAGACGTTGTGTGCACTGGGAAGTGGTGGCTGGCACGCCACTTCAATGCCGGCTCGAGTGAGCGGTCGCGTTCGCTATGGGCCGGCATGAATGCGGCGCTGACGCTCTGAAGCAGCGCTGACCAGCGTAGGGCGAGAAAGCGCGCTTGTGCGGGAAGGGTTTTAGATGGACCATGTTAGTCAGACGCGGGCGTGGTAGCGATACGGACGCCCGCAAAGCCGCCCCGCTCCCCGGTTTGTAGGAAAAAGTAAGTCCGAACTAGTCCGCGTTGGATGGCAAAATACCTCCAGACCGCGCGGTCCGGATGGTTGCGGGTGGTTTGAGGGTCGGTGTTGAAGATGTCATTAGTAACTAGTTATAGATTTAGCACAAAATATAAATTACTCTTTGACGCGTGCAGAGCTCTACTAACGAAACTACCTCGCCCTTGAAAATCTAGAATATCAAATGTTTCAAATACACAGCAAAGACTTAGGAAATACAGTGCTACGTAGAGATGAAGACTAGATTCCACGCTACTACAAGCTAATTAAACACAATGTTTTCTGTCAAAAGGCAGCTCTAACGGTCTTCCTGAGTGGTTACAGTTCCCTGAATCAATGTAATGTCTGTTCTAAAGCTTCTTCACGTGCTTCCGCAAACTATTAGTCTTCAGTTCGGTCCTCCTTGATTTGTGTCACAGCCGCACATGTAACTGCATTCAATTAAGATTCGTGCAAACAAAGTGTCATTAGTACGCAACACTAAATACTAACTCAGATGTGCCTCAAGGACAAAAGGATTTACGTTGTAGTTCGTCGTGTCGCCCCGTGACACAAACAATGGTATAATCCTTCTACTGGAGCTGGGTTTCGGAAACTTGGTCTCTTAGATCGTCGACATGGATTCCGAATCCGTACGCGGTAGTACCTTTCGAATGATCATTTGCAGCTGCAAATAGGAAACATTGTTGCAGCAGCCATCAGTGGGTGTTTCGTTAGTACTTCAAACAATAACATTTCAGCTAAAACAAAAGATATCTTCTCTTGTGGAATGATACTATACATTACTGAGCATTACTACTGCTGCTAATATTACCATCTGTTGCTTTTGGTCTAATTCACCATATATAATGCAGAAATATGCATTATCACTTGGCAAAACGGCGCACAAGAAAGCATCCCATAAGTACACTATATATGGAAGTATATATAAAGAACAAGATGACATTATCGATTTAGGGCAATTTAAATTAGGCTGCTTAGAGTGCTAAGAGGTACGCAGAAAGCTGTCTTAACAAAGCATCATACCTAGATAAAACAAATAATAAATAATTCTCACAGAAGAACAAAGCAAATATTAACCATTTATTTTTGGATACGAGAGCATTCATTTTTAACCCTTTTTTTGGAGGGAAAACAACAAGGAGGTTCCCCTACCTTACATACATATCACTATATCTGGCAGTAGATTAAAATAAAAGGAGTGTCATGTTACAAGCACTACAGAGAGTGGGAAAGCCTTTCTGTTTTTCCATTTGATCATCAGTAATGAAGTGTTTTATTGCAAAAAATATAATATCTAGGATTTTGTTAGTGTCCAAACCTGTGAAGCTGAATGTAAACGAGGGTTTCCACCAAGACTTGAATGCCAAAGCTACAGAAGATTTGGAGGGACCTAACTTTCCCTATTAGGAAAGGAACATTGAATATCAGAGATAAAGGAATAAACAAATACAACACTTCATACTTCAGTTTTTTTTCTCCATGTGTAAATAAATTTTTTTGTTAAAAATTTTCTCTACATATTTTCACACGCATTATTTTGGGAGTTATGCAAAACAATTTAGGGGTGCTACTGCATTTGTAACGTGATATCACCCATACATAGTGTTTGTAGCACTATAACCTCTCTTTGTTATTAGCAATTGGAGGCATATTAATAAAGATGTGTAACAGACCTTTACTAGCAAGTTCTTATTAGCCTGCCAGTTTGCAGCTATCTGAAACGAGGAATTGTCGGCATCATCTGTTGGTTCGTCCTTACCCACCCTAGAAAAAAAGGTCATGTAAAATTGAATTCAATTGAGTTGATGAAAAACTGAAAACCATGAGTTCATTATACGCTTACCTTGTGGTTAGCTCAAGCCCAAAATCAATGTAGTTTGTAATTTTGGTTGCTTCCGTAGGAATCACAGAGTATACCTAATGGACACGCACAAATACATAGATTTGATCAAATCTCAAAAAAATTGTGATTTGCAATGAGATATCTAAATAATAAAGTTTCATATTTGCACTCAAGAAATTGCACGAGACTAAACTATTTCTACTAACTGCAACTCTTATTCACAGTTGATTGTGCATCCTTTAATTCCGCCATTTATGTCAATTATCCACTAACATTCACATAGCATATGATAAGATACATATCTATAATCAAATTTAGCGCATGTGTTTACTATATCAGTTCAATTGAAAGAATATAAACTGTGATAATCCTCAGTAAATATTCAGGATACGTGTATTCAAGTGTACAGATGATGCATTCAACGGCTACCATGTAATGTCAGCGCACTTCCTAACACTTAAATATGCTAAAAGCAAAAAGAACGGGAATTACCCGGAAGGTACGTACACAATAATAAACATGCATACAACTAGTAAATGATATATATTCTAACAAGACAACTAACTAAGCTAATCCTTGAAAAACTGATATACTATTTTTTTAGTTGAACTGATATATAGTAAACTAACGAGGAGAATAGACCTGACATCCATTTAGTCTAAAAAATACATATAGCAGGCTAAGAAAATGGGAGGCAGATCAGTCTTAGGGATCACGAATAAAATAGAACTGCATGCCATTCCCTGTATAAAAACAGAACAACATACAAAACTGAATCATGTCAAAAGATAATATAGAACATATCTCCTCACCTGCCTTTGGACAACCTGGTGCTGATAGAATGACGCGACCAGCTGCACATCAAGGAAATTGTATGAGATTCAACAACGGTAATGGTGTAATGATTCAATCAAGGCAATAAATTAGTTTTATGTTTTACTCCCTCCGTCCCAAAATTCTTGTCTTAGATTTGTCTAAATACGGATGTATCAAGTCACATTTTAGTATTAGATACATCCGTATCTAGACAAATCTAAGACAAGAATTTTGGGACAGAGGGAGTACTTGGTAACAATTTTTGGAAACCACTGATCTTGTTACAAAAAATGAGTTGACCGTTGCAAGAAACAAACATAAAATGCATCTTTAACTGTGATTGGGAAAATTTCTATTTCTCACTGAAAATCCAAGAATTTTACGAAGAAGTTCATAGAAAAGCAACACAATTTCTGGCATATTTCACAATGATGGTACTCATGTATCCAGAAGCACCAGCACTATGTGTATGTAATCTTATCAAAAGATTTTTGTAAGTTACAAAAAGTGCAAAGCTTTTCTTAATAAGCAAATGAGGAAAAACTGTAGCGAACCTGTGTGCTTCTGAGAAGCTCTAGAGAAAAATTGAGTGAAGGGCTGAGTGGACTATCTGAACCCACACCATAACTGATTCCGCAATCCCAGTTCTTCAAATCCTCAAAAGGAAAAGACTTGTTTCCAGCAGTACCTAAAAATGATGCATCAAAAAAGGGCAAATGAAAGTGTAAATAAAGGCCCAAATTCATACATGATAAGAAAACAAAATACTTGTAAAAGTGCAAATAAATCTGAAATTTACATTTTTCCAAATGTTTTTTTCTTCGGGGCAAAGCCTTTCGAAATATGTGGATAAATGCAAATCTCAGCTTTGTTAGGAAGCCATCATATGAATGCTAAGAACAAACTCCAAAGCCATAACAAAAACAATCCATGCATGCTAAAGAAACAACAGGATTGGCAATTTTGGTAACCCAAAGTTTTGTGCAATATAGAATACTTTAGTATGTATTATGCTTCAGCCTACAACTTCACAGTTTTTCCTATTGTAAGCCCAATAACCAGTTGATACATGTACTAGACTACGTGCTTGCAAATTTTGAGTAATCCAGGGTCACAAACTATATTATTTCCAGAAAATGTGGGTATGGTCTTCTGCTTATATTTCCATAAAAAGATAAAAGTGTCTATAGTGTTACACCTTTCTCCAAGTGCATGTGTATGGTCTTTTCCATTGTGAATAAAACAGTGTAAACGCAGTCTCTGAAATATAGAGCGATGTTGAATAAAGAAGTGGATTCTAAAATATACACATATAAAAAGACAGTAGGTTCAGTAAAAACTACACTTCAAAGAAGTGGATTCTAAAATGTACGCACTTAGGGGCTTGTATTATTGAGCCCCTGCACTTAATCCACCTATTCTTCCAACCAACCATGCACCATAGGGTACCACAGAGACAGAGGGTACCCCACCAGATACTGCAAAGAAAGGTAATATGAACATAATATAATCTGATTGGATACATGAAATACATAACTAAGTAAAATTCATTCAAGTAAAGTTAGACGTGGATATATCCATACAGAGAGATGGCACAAAAGATGCCCCCAATGATAGATTCTTCGAATCATATCTCAAACCCATGACACCACTGTCTTCTGAACAAGTGCTGCAAAACAGAAAAATTCATGTTTGTCACTTATGGTTTTATTCATATTTTGATATAAATAGCAGGAAAAATATTCTAATGCATATAGTGCAGGGTCTTTTTAACACCACCATCAGGTAACAAGTTAGTGAAAATATATGTAACAGCTACATGCACTGCACGGTATATGCACCAAAATGATGCAAAAAATAAAATAAAATATTACAGCCTACCTGTTTCCAAAATGCAAAGGCATTGCATAAAAGGCACCAATACCATATTTAGGAGAATGTGCACTCGATCTGAGCTTCAAAGTGCTGTATATTAAAAATATAAGAAACACTATCCTCATGCACATAGGCCATCAATGTGGAATCATTAAAAGTTTTTACTATTGAACAATAAATATCTTACGATTTCGGCGTTGACACAAGAAAGTGCACAAAGGTATCTGGATTATCCAAATCACTACAAAAACACAGTCAAGTCACATTGTATTTAGAGTATAGTTAACAGGGATATCATAAATAATAAGTACATAAGAAATATGACATTTGGTAAACTATGCAATGACTACCTCTGCCATCGAAGCTGAGCCTCCCCGCCAGCTGGTGACGCCTAGTGAAATATAGTTACGGAAAAACCGATTTTTTGTTGCAATATATAATATAACCAAGGGGCAAATTAAATCCTGAAAATAGAACGGCTAGCAATGCATACACAAAACCATTGATCTTCGTCGATCGATCTCCTACCAAGTAATATATACCCAAAAAACCACACATGTATGATCACAACCAAAACTGGAAGAAAAAAAAAATACGATATCATGAACGACTGTTGCTGGATACAGCTGCGGTCAGATTGACATGAGGATCCTCCACCATCTTGAGCATGACCCCTGCGTTTACGCTCCCAGCTTGATTGAAGTAGTCGTCGAACAGGGTGCGCAGCGAGGGCTTCCCGAACCACAGCTCGTACCCTGGCACGAGCATCCTGCATGCTCAAGACCACCATCAGTCACTTCAGCGCGCTTATATACAAGTTCATGCAATTCATAGACTAATTCCTTTTTTAAACCTAATTCGTAGATCAACTTTTTGTAAACTTAATCCGTAGACTAATTAGCCACCGTTAACACGGCACTGCAATTCAGAGAACTATTGTTTTATCTGCAGAAGCAATCTTTCCGGTTCAAATCAACGGAGCATCGGCACATAGATACACCTAGGACCTAGTCAAAGCATGAATCTGAAATTGAAATTCTAAACCCGATCGATTCGATGCTGGTAAATCCTGTCACGAGCAAATTAACTAGCTAACCAACAGCGAGCTTTTTCATGGGAGACAAGCTATGTGGGCGAGGGGGGGCGCACCTGGTGCAGGCGGCGTTGGGCGGGGGGTCGATGAGAGGCGGCACCTCCACCTTCGGGTCATGCTTCTTCTTCGGCGTCGGCGTCGGCTTCGGCTCCGGCTCCGGCATCTGCTTCGGCTTTGGCGGTGCCGACGGCTGCTGCTCCCGCACCGGCTTGCTCCGGGAACTCCCCATCCCTATGCTGCGCCGCCGATCGCCGGTCTCCTCCTGTAAACGTATGACCAGAGATGATTTTGGAGGAGAGATCGCACAGCCTTAAGGCTTGGGTGAGTTGTATATTTATATAGGAAAGAGTACATGGCTTTTACGTTATTGCAACCACAACAGATCAAACCTAACAGCTGCCCTGTACGGTTTAAATACAATACATGTCAACTATAAAAAAAAATACAATAGACTTTACTTAGCCGGACTCATATTGCTACAATAAATGGTTTAAATACCATACACGTCAACTCAAAAATATGCTTGTCGCGAGCATGGATACCGGATTTGATAGGAGGTATATATGTTACGCCGATTTTATTGCACCGTAACATAGGTGGACTACTCGAAGTGGCTACAAGTTTCAAAAGAAGAGATTGCAGCCATATGATTTCAGCGGTAGCATTAGCCAACGCCTTATACTCAGACTCAGTGCTTGAGCGTGACACAGTGGCTTGTTTCCAAGCATTCCAAGCGACGGCTTGTCGCGCTCTCGGTCCGGCGAGCTGTGCGTGTGCGGTCCACTCGGCTACGGAAAAGAGTAGTAGGGATATCCCGATTGAAGCACATCGGTCAGGGAAATGAGCCGTACCGATATGCCGACTGAAGGACATCGGCTCCGAAGATCCTGAGCGACACGGCCTTTCGCGCTCTCGGTCCCGGCGAGCTGTGCGTGCGTGGTCCACTCGGCTCCGCGTCAAGATACCGCGTGCGTCATAGTGTAGATCATCCCGACGTCAAAGAGAATCATCCCGCCTACAGGAAGACGCCCCCCGTCTGCACGACATACCATCACGCAGTCGGGGACAACACGACTGCGTGGCGAGTGTTGGAAATAATCTTGACATGTGACTTGTGAAGCATGCTTGTGTGCACAATGTGTAAGTACTAGCCGGTCAATGACAAGTAGTACATGTCGTTAGTGCATGCATTCAGTTGTTAGTTAGATGCATGGAGAGATTAGTTAGTGGCCTAGCTAAAAGGATGTTTGTTGATGGCGTGCACTGAGAGATTCAGCCACGGAAAGATGACTAGTATGCATGCTAGCTGAGTTTGTTTGAGTAGTGGCTGGTTGGTCGAGTGAGCTGCATCATGGAGAGATCTCAGGATGTGCTGGTGCATGGAGAGAGTGGGCGTGAGTAGTGCCTAGAGACTTGGTGTTAGTGGCCGGATGTGACTGTCGAGTGGTGCCTGATGATCAGCTCCCTATGTATATGTAATTCAGCAAATGAATGAGAAAAAGAGGATGTGAGGGCTGGAAGAAAACATGCAGTCTTTGCGTCCACCAAGGACAAGAGACTCTCGGCAAAGCTTTGTGCTCCTCCTTGGTACATGTGTATACGTCTGTGTGTTTGAGTTTCTCCGATGTGTGTGTGTGTTCTTGAGAGAACCCATTAGAGAGATAGTACAAGACAGTTGATAGAGCTTGAGAGATGAGAGGATCCCCGCGTCGCCGCGGAGAGATGTCATCAAACTGCCGAGGGGGATCCACTTGGCGGCATGGTGAAGGATCATCGTGCCACCGAGGAGAATCTCTCGGCGACTCGGCGAAGGAATTTGTCCAGCTCCCGCCCGACTATCAGCCTGTCGATCAGCCATTTGCCCGAGATGTGACTACGCGACAGTGGGCCGGCTCTTGGGTGCTAGTTGGTCACGAGATTGAGAGATCATCTCGTTTTGCGTGACTGTGGCCTTCAAGAGTGTTGACAATTGACGAATGCGGCATTATCTGAAAACATTTGTATTAAGGTCTGAGCTCTGCCCCCCGCGTCACCCTCCTCTGGCGACACGGCCGGGGAACCCTAGCCGCCACCAGCACAACCCCCGCCGCCGGAGGGCCGGCCGGCGAAGCCGCGCCGGTCCCGAGGAAGGTGGCGGCGGGGCGGATCTGCGTCCCTCGCGCCCCAATCCCCCTCCCCGACCACCCCCGCGCCCCACCCCCTGCCGCTGGTCCGACGGCGGCGGATCCAGTCCCCTCGTCGGCCTGGCCCCCACCTCCGGCGAGCCGCTCCTCCCCCGCCATCCTCTGCCGCCGCGGGCGCCCCTCTCCTCACACGCCTCCGCCCCCTCGGCCAGCAGGCCCGGGACCCTCCCCGGCGATCCTCGGGCGCTCTCCCACCAGCTGCTGCTTGAGCCTGCCGGCCGGCGGCGGATCCGACAATCCTGGCCGCTGCTATGGTCTCCGGCGGCCCTCCACCGCCCCCCCCCCCCCGAGCCATGGTGATTGCTCTTGCTTCGAGACGGCGATGCTTATGTGGTTGTGGCTGGCATAGGGCTTCCCATGGTGGTCTCGGGCCGGGGCTGTTTCGGTCCCGGCAGCCTCGGGCCCACGTCTCTCCGGTGTCCCTCGCTGTCGGCGTCCCCATCCGGGCAGCTTCGGCCTCAGCGACTAGGTAGCTGCGTTCCTTCCAGCTTACCTTGCTCGCCGATGCCCCGACGGCTAATGCCACGGTAGCTCGGATCTGCGTCCCTCCAATCCTTGCTTGCCGGCGTTGCTGGACGCCGTCGTCCCAAGATCCCCGCTTGGTTCGCCTTGTCGCCCGCCCTATCCTGTACGCCTCAAAGTCTCCCCCTTTTGCCAGATCCTATGCTCGCGGGTTTGGAGGCGTTGCCACCCTCCGACGGCAGGTGCAGCCCCGCCAACCCCTTCCTGACATGGTGGTTCAGACCAGCGTTGGCCTCCCCATCTTCGATTCCGGACTCGGCGGCTATGGGATCGCTCAGCTTCAGGCCAGGGAGAGATCCCTGCTCGGCTTGCCGGTGCTGGCAGCGACGGCGCCCGCGGGTGTCGTTTTCCCCCTTGGAGGCGCTGCCAAGGCCGTCAGCTGCGCCCCTCTTCGAGCTCAGGGGAAACCCTAGGCCCGCGTCCCTCGGACCGGATAGTGACGGTGTCTCGGCGTCATATTCCTTCTCGAAGGCACTATCTTGATCGCTCGCGGTGTTCCCGGTTTTGGCTCACATGATGTTGGAGTTCTCGTTGGCTTGGCATTGCCGCCCTTGGCTCGGGTCTAGTAGGTTTAGCTGTGTTGTATCCTCTGTACGGGCTGAGCATCCCTTGTCCCCCTACTCTGGGCATCATGTACACGCCTGCCTGCGTTCGTGTCATGTGTTGTATCCCTGTGTACTCATTCTAATCCTTCTATCAATGAAATGATACGCAAGCTTTGCGTATTCGCGAAAAAAGACAATTGACGAATGCCATGTGCAACAGGCCCGCCCTCGGGGCGCTGGATTGCGTTAGCCAATCTAGTAGTAACAGCTTTGACATTGTCAATTGGTGTTCAAAGAATGCAAACATCACCTAGGCCTCTACACTGCGAAGGTGTTGTTAATATGAGGACCACGTCGAACCATAGATGGAGCCAGCCGGCTGGTGACGTGACCAATTGGTTTCTGCTAGCGCTTGCTCTTGCGCCGACATATCACGCTCGACTTGCGCCGGTCGGGTACACGCAGCTAGGGTGGTCTGGCGCGTAGTCTCCAGGGCGAGATCGGACGGTGTATCACCCGTAATGGGAGTGTTGAGTAGACCCTTAGTGGTATGCAGTAGCTCCCGAGTGAGTTGTGCCTCGCCATGATATCCTCCACCCTCTGCAGCATTGTGGGATGCTACAGCAGATGGATCGACTATCGCGCCTCCACGATGGCTTGACACCACCAGAGGCGGCATACCAGCCACGAAGACTTCTGCCACAGAAGAGACTGGGTCACGTAGTTCTCCTCCCCATCCGAGCATAGTACTGCAGACAACGCTACCGGTGGCAAGCGCAAAATGGCTATCAGGGCCGGGCTTTGGGCCAAGTTGAGCCAGCCCACTGGTAACAAGTTAATGGTGGCGGGCCAGACGACTGCCGCTAATAATTGGTTGCCGGTGGCAGGCTTTTATACGCGCCCACCACAGTAACTTAGAATACGAGTGACACGGAAATCTGTTGGTGCTTCCGGGAGAGCGCGCTCCTGCCCGCGAAAAATATATTTCAAAGTGTGAAAAAATTCCAAACAAAAATTAATACCGAATTTTAAAAACCGATATTTTTTGTGTTTTGTGTAAAAAATTAATACGTCAAGTTTCGAAGAAAATCGATATTTTTTGTGGCTTGTGTAAAAAAGACGAAAGGATGTCTTGTGAAAAGCATTTTTAATACCGAATTTTGTCTTTTTCACACGCGACAAATAAGTTGTCGGTTATTCGTGAAACGACTTTATAAGTATGTACAATATCGAGATGTACGTGTCAAATTTTTGTTTGAAATTTATTGATATTTCATAATATGTGTAAAACACATTTTAAAAACCAGGAGCGCGCTCCCATGTGCCAAAACATCACTCTCACAGTGGCATGCTTTTATTAATGCACAAGTGGTCGTGCACTCCATCCAATCCCGCTACTAGTGCCAATTCCATACAACAAAAAAACTACGCCAGCACCTACAATTCAGTCAATATACAACAATGCAACATCCATCACTCCTACAGCCATAGGAATACAGTTTGAGCACTGCTACATGAACGACATTTCCAGACAATACATGCACGACATGCATATCACGCCATCCATGGGCAAAGCTGAAGCAGCAGCTAACGGCTGGATTAGCCATCGTCCGAGAGTCGTTCAGCGCTTTATCGTCTGTGAAGTATTTCCGATGCAGTTTGCATCCAGTGCACTCACAACTAAATTGTTCTCCTAATCGCTCCGCGTGAATCCAGAAACAAGGCGGAAACACTCAAGAAACAGACATTAAGCACGCGTGCACGTGTACAGTCCTTCCTTGCAATCTGCTAGACAAGGCATGTCTACTGTTTTTTGGGAGATCTTCAAAGAGAACCAAATAAGCTATGAAACCGATGGACCATACACACACATATGATGCGGTCTTGATACAGTGACCGGATTTGTTGCCGGCGCTGCCTTTAGTTGTCGCCGCAGCTCCTCTTCCAGGCTCAAATTAAAGGTTGTGGCCGCCATGTCATTGTTGGTACACTCGCTCCTGTAGGAGCTTAATAGCTAAAGCCGAAGAAGAAGCCATCACTGTCTTCTCGGTTAGTTGGTTTGCTCCCCTTCTCTAATTTGCTTCTCGGTTAGTTGGTTTGCTCCCCTTCTCTAATTTGCCAGCACTGCTAACTAAGGCATCCTTAGAGCATCTTCAATAGAAGATGTATATGTAAAAATAAGAGTGAAGTGCATCATAAGTCTTCGAATTATTTCAGAGGTGTCACGTAGGTCCTCGAACTATGAAAATCATCATCAAGGTCCTCAAAGTGCAATATGTGTGTTATCCTAGTCCTCAAACTATTTCAAAGGTGTCACGTAGGTCTTGAACTATTTCAGAGGTGTCACATATACACACTTATTGCACTTAAAAGGATTTTCGAGGACTAGATGACACTTTTCATAGTTTGACGACTTATGTGACACCATCGAAATAGTTTGAGGACCTAGGATGCACTTCACTCTAAAACTAACTTTTGTATTTTCGAGGGCCAAAAACACCTTTCCAACAGATGGTGTAGATGCAAAAAAAAATTACATCTCTGCCTTCCAAAGATGTAAACTACAACACCTAGCGGTGCAAATTTGCATCTCCGCCTACAAAAGATGTAAAAACGCGACCGCCCGCCAACTGCCCAACTGTCGTTCCATTCTCTTCCGTGCGACCAGCCACCGCCCGCCTCACTCCGCCGCTGTCCGAATCGCACCAAATCGCCGCCGCCGCCCGACCGACGGCCGCCAGTCCCGCCGCGACTTCACCCCCACCCCCGCGTCTCCCGCGGCCTGCCTCGCCGGCACCAAAGTTCCTCCGCCATCGGCCGCCACTAATTTCCTCCGCCAGTCACCGCCCGATTCGGCCCGGCTGCCGCTCCTCCGCCAGCCCTCCCTCGGCCGTCACTTGAGTCGCCCGCCCCCACCCCGCCGCCCAACGACGCCGCTCCAACCTCGCCCAAGAACCTCGCCGCCCCCGCGCCGTCCGCCCTGTCGCCGCTGCCCGACCTCGCCACCCCTGCGCCGTCCGCCCCGTCGCCGCCGCCCGACCTCGTTGCCGCCGCGTCATCCGCCCCGTCACCAACGCTCGACCTCATTGCCTCCGCATCATCCGCCTTGTCGGCACCTTTTCGCCACCCACCTCCACACGCCGCCACTCCGACCTCGCCGCCCACGCGTCGTCCGCCCCGTCGCCGCCGCCCGATCTCGCCGCCCTCTCAAATGAAGTACTAGTTGAAATATAGTTTTTACATCTCCATTTGCATCTTCTATTGGAGTAGTTGTTTTTACATCTTTGCTCTGCACCGTTTGTTGGAGTTGGCCCTTTTTTGGAGATGCAAAAAGCAGTTTTTGGACATGTAAATTTTACATCTCCTGTTTTACATCTCCAAATTTGCATCTTCTATTGGAGATGCTTCTAGTTAATTAGTTAATTAGTAGATGGTTTATTAGTAGCTACTAACTAAGGATGCCATGGCACTTGCTCCTGACAGAGATCTTGCTAGGAATAAACGATCTACGAATTCAGTACTTTGATCATGCAACTGCTAACTAAGAATGCCAGGCTCAATTGGTTGGGAGACAAAAGCTAAAACTGAACCAGAATCTCAGGTTTTGGTTTGCCTTAGAATGTACTATTGACACACACATAATTCTTGTTCTTGTACACACTATCTTACCTTTTTTGTTTAAAGAAGAAAAGGGATCTCTACAGATTCATGACACGGAAACTTCTTACATAACATGATCATTAGCATTTACATTGCACAAACTCTAACCTCTATAGGTTTTCTATTTTTCAATACCAGAACACTCAGAGTGTAACCTGTGGTGACAAACCAAGGTCCATGTATATCTATCTATAGAGATACTAAGCTCCCTTGACCTGAAGCGTCCTGGTGCTTCGGGGGTTGTGGGGTCGTTGGGGGCCCCGCCCGTAAGGGCATTTGTTGTTTAGTTTATTTATCCTTTTCTTATTTATTTATTTTATTTTCTCAAATTTTATTTCATGATACTTACTGAAATTTGTGAACATTAAACACAGTGTCCCTAGTATGCCTCTACTAGACTAGCTCGTTAATCAAAGATGGTTAAGTTTCCTGACCATAGACATGTGTTGTCATTTGATGAACGGGGTCACATCATTAGAAGAATTATGTGATGAACAAGACCCATCCGTTAGCTTAGCATAATGATCATTAAGTTTTATTGATATTGCTTTCTTCATGACTTATACATATTCCTCTGACTATGAGATTATGCAACTCCCTAATACTGGAGCAACACCTTGTGTGCTATCAAACGTCACAACGTAACTGGGTGATTATAAAGATGCACTACAGGTGTCTCCGAAGGTGTTTGTTGGGTTAGCATAGATCGAGATTAGGATTTGTCACTCCAAGTACCGGAGAGGTATCTCTGGGCCCTCTCGGTAATGCACATCATTATAAGCCTTGCAAGCAATGTGACTAATGAGTTAGTTGCGGGATGATGTATTATGGAACGAGTAAAGAGACTTGCCAGTAATGAGATTGAACTAGGTATGAAGATACCGATGATCGAATCTCGGGCAAGTAACATACCGATGACAAAGGGAATGACGTATGTTATTATTGCGGTTTGACCGATAAACATCTTCGTAGAATATGTAGGAACCAATATGAGCATCCAGGTTCCGCTGTTGGTTATTGACCGGAGATATGTCTCGGTCATGTCTACATAGTTCTCGAACCCGTAGGGTCCGCACGCTTAACGTTCGATGACGATTTGTATTATGAGTTATGTGTTTTTGGTGACCGGAGATTGTTCGGAGTCCCGGATGAGATCACGGACATGACGAGGAGTCTCGAAATGGTCGAGAGGTAAAGATTGATATATTGGACGATAGTATTCGGACACCGTAAGTGTTTCGGAATGTATCGGGTACATATCGGAGTACCGGGAGGGGGGTTACCGGAACCCCCCGAGGGAAGATATGAGCCATATGCGCCATAGGAGGGAGGCAAGGCAGCCCACAAAGGGTGCCCCCACCCCCAGGGAAGGAGTCCGAATTGGACTAGGGGAGGGGGCACAGCCCCCATTTCCTTCTCCTCCTCACTCTCGTTCCCCCTTTCCCCTTCCGGTAAAAGGAAAGAGGGGGCCGAATTGGACTAGGAGTCCAAGTGGGACTCCCCCCACTTGGCGCGCCCCTAGGCCGGCCTCCTTCCCTCTCCCTCCTTTATATACGGGGGCAGGGGGGCACCTCTAAGACACATCAATTGTTCTTAGCCATGTGCGGTGCCCCCCTCCACCGTTTACTCCTCCGGTCATATTGTCGTAGTGCTTAGGCGAAGCCCTGCGCGGATCACTTCACCATCACCGTCACCATGCCGTCGTGCTAACGATACTCTCCCTTAACACTTTGCTGGATTAAGAGTTCGAGGGATGTCATCAAGCTGAACGTGTGCAGAACTTGGAGGTGACGTACGTTCGGTACTTGATCGGTTGAATCGAGAAGACGTTCGACTACATCAACCGCGTTAAACTAACGCTTCCGCTTTCGGTCTACGAGGGTACGTGGACACACTCTCTCCCTCTCGTTGCTATGCATCTCCTAGATAGATCTTGCGTGATCGTAGGAATTTTTTTGAAATTGCATGCTACCCCCAACATAAGTTTAGTAGCAGGTTCATATTGATGCATTTCCGCATGCTCCGAGAAAAGCTTGCCTACCGCCCGTGGGTCGTCCGGCGCCCAGTCGAAACTCTTCTCCTTCTCTCCTGGCCTGGCATCCTCTCCACATCCTCCATCGCTCTCCCTCCTCATATGACAAAAACGAACCGAACCAACACTAGGTTTTTTGTGGGTGGGTGTACGAACTAGCGCCCTAGACTCACACAAAAGGCTTATGTAGAAGGTTAGGGAAGATGGGAACGGCAGATCAGGCTTGACGGGCGGCGACGACAAACTGACCAAGATTTAGTCTTCTCGGGGTCGCCTCTCCGCCAGTTGCGCTCACACTCACAGACACTCTAATAGGGGAAAAGATAGAAAGTTGACTAGGCACAAAAAGAGTAGCTAGTTACAAATCAACCGTGCTAGCGGTAGGGCGCCCGCCAATTACCCTTCCTTTCGTCTGATTTGGTGGCACCTGGTCGGGTGTCAGGTCAGCTCTCTGGAATCGTTTGCTATCCAGCTCTCTTGGCGAACGATCCCTCTTATTTCTTCAAAAAAGGGGGCATGTAGGGGGCGGTGGGGGCGACTCGAACTCACGCCATCCTACATGAGGGCCATGACAACCTGGGCTGAAGCCGGGTTTGTGAGCACTTGCGCTCAAAACACCTTTATGTACTTCAGTTAATTTTTTTCTTAAATTCATTTTTTACATTTGAAAAGAAATTCCAAAAATAGTGATTTTTCCCATTTTCTTAAAGAACAAACATCCCTATTTTAAAAGGAAATGTTTTTTTCTAAACATGCCATGGCATTTTTATTTATAAGAGGATGGCAGTTTTTATTATTTAGAGCATGGAATTTTACTAGTCAATGGCATTGCATTTTTATTTTAAGATGAATGTCGGTTTAATAAACAATAAGATGACATTTTTATTAATAAGAGCATGGGAATTTATTATTATGAGCATGGCATTTTATTATTAAAAGCATGGCATTTTAATAGTCAATAACATGTTAGTTTTTAAGATGATGGCATTTGCATTATTATAAAAGGATGGCATCATTACTATTAAGAGGTTGATATTTTTATCTTCTTTTGGCATGGCATTATTTTCTTTTTTGGACCTTGGGATTCCTGTGTGTGATTTTTTTTATGTTTTTGGAAAAAAAAATATGGAATCTTATTTGGGGCCTGTCTAGATAAAAAAAATTTTAGGAAAGCCATCCTTGCGGTTTTTATTGATCTGGAATAAGAGTTACATCTAGACTAAGGAAGGCAGTTTTAAAAGTTTAGCATGACAATTTTATTTTTTCTAGATCACATGAACTTTTTTACTCATTGTAAATTTATAAATTAGAGAAATGAAAGTTTTATGAAGTAGCATGGCATTTTTCATAATGCATGGCAATTAGAGTCTTTGTCCTGTTGATGCCATTTTTTCCAAAAATAAAATTAGTTGGGCCTATGGGCCAGAGCGAACGAATCACTGGTGCGCACCCCACCCCCGCGAACGGCTGAAACGTCGAAATCACTAATTAACGAGTACTCGTTGCAAAAAACACTCCACCTTCCCAGGTCACGACAAGTGGCGCACATGCAGTGCGCCACTTGTCGCAACCTGGAAGTTTTCCCTTTTTTCGTAGATCCGTTTATTCAAAACGTTTTATCTCTTAAACCGTGCGTCCAAATCTCAAACCGTTTTCACCATTGGATTCCTCGCGTCGAGATCTTCAAAACTAGATCCCATGTTAATAGGTTTTGACGAACTTTTTTTCACGAAAAAACCGGACCAAAAAAACCGGATGAAAAAACCAAACCGGGAGCACGGTTTTTTCTTTCGAAAAAGGCACGCCCGTGCCTCTCGTGGAAGCAAAACCGTGACTCTCGTGGAAGGAAAAAAAAACAGAAAACGCGGTTTTTCCCTTTCCGAAAGAGGCACGCCTGTGACCCTCGCGAAGGCACAACCGTGCCTCTGGCGAAAGCAAAACCGTGACTCTCGCGAAAGAAAAAAAAACAGAAAACACGTATTTTTTTCCTTTTCCGAGAGGCACGGCCGTGACTCTCATGAAAGCACAACCGTGCCTCTCGCCGAAGCAAAACCGTGACTCTCGCGAAAGAAAAAAAACAGAAAACATGTTTTGTTTTCCCCTTTCCGAGAGCCAAGGCCGTGACCTCGCGAAAGCACAACCGTGCCTCTCGCGGAAGTAAAACCGTGACTCTCGCGAAAGAAAAAAAAAACAGAAAACGTGTTTTGTTTTCCCCTTTCCGAGAGCCAAGGCCGTGACCTCGCGAAAGCACAACCGTGCCTCTCGCGGAAGTAAAACCGTGACTCTCGCGAAAGAAAAAAAAAACAGAAAACGTGTTTTGTTTTCCCCTTTCCGAGAGCCAAGGCCGTGACCTCGCGAAAGCACAACCGTGCCTCTCGCGGAAGTAAAACCGTGACTCTCGCGAAAAAAAAAACAGAAAACGTGTTTTGTTTTCCCCTTTCCGAGAGCCAAGGCCGTGACCTCGCGAAAGCACAACCGTGCCTCTCGCGGAAGTAAAACCGTGACTCTCGCGAAAGAAAAAAAACAGAAAACGTGTTTTGTTTTCCCCTTTCCGAGAGCCAAGGCCGTGACCTCGCGAAAGCACAACTGTGCCTCTCGCGGAAGTAAAACCGTGACTCTCGCGAAAGAAAAAAAAACAGAAAACGTGTTTTGTTTTCCCCTTTCCGAGAGCCAAGGCCGTGACCTCGCGAAAGCACAACCGTGCCTCTCGCGGAAGTAAAACCGTGACTCTCGCGAAAGAAAAAAAAAGAAAGAACGCATTTTTTTTCGTTTCCGAAAGGCACGGCCGTGACTGTCTAAAGCACAACCGTGCTTCTCGTGGAAGAAAAACCGTGACTTCTCGCGAAAGAAAAAAAACGTGTTTTTGTCGAAAAGCTAAGAAGACCGGGGAAAAACCAAAACGTCGAAAAAAAATCAGGAAAAAAACCGTCTATAAAAAGCCGAAAACGCGTGCGGAAAAATAAAAAAACAAAAACTGAAGGGAGCGTCCAGAGCGCGACACGTGGCGAATGGCTGAGAGCGCGCCAAGTGACGCTGATCGTTATGAGGCTCCCGAAGGAGCGCTCGTTAACTAGTTGCTCTTCCGAAACGTTCGCTGTCATTTCGCAAATAGCAAAGAAAAAGTTGATGCCAGGCATCTCCGGAAGCACGCCCAGGCGAGTCCTTCTAGACCAGAGAGGCTATCTCGCCCATGAGAATCTAGAATTTTGATTGTTTTAAATACGTAGCCGAAGCTAGAAAACATGTAGGGACGACAACTAAATTCCACGCTACTGCAAGCTAAACACAATTTTCTGTCAGTAGGCCGGCCTAAAAGCTGGCGCTAATTAAGTGGTCATAGTTCCATGAACCAATCTAATGTCTGTTCTATCCCGCAAAAAAATAATCTAATATCTGTTCTGAATCACATGCTTCCACAGACTATTAGTGTTTAAAAAAAGTTCGGTCCTTTCTTTTTTTGCAAGAAAATTTTCGACCTATTCATCTTCAATCATGGCAGTACAACGAACATCATAAATAATAATAATTACATCCAGATTAATAGACCACCTAGCGACAACTACAAGCACTGAAGCGAGCCGAAGGCGCGCCGCCATCATCGCCCCTCCATCGCCGGAGTTTCGGTCCTCCTTGATTTGTCTCACATGCACGTATGTACCTGCAACCAATTAAGATTTGCAAAACATAGCGCTATTAGTAAGTGCAATACTAATGATAATCCAGACATTCCTCTCAGGAGCAAAAGGGTTTACTTCAAGTTTGTTCTGATGCAACTAGAGGAGATGGCTGGAATCTGGGTCTCTCTGATCGTCGACATGGATTCCAAATCCGTACCCTCTTGTACCCTTGGAATGATCATTCACAGCTGCAAATTTGGAACATTGTTGTGGCAGCCATCAGTGGATGTCAGTACTTCAAACAGTATCACTTCATTGTTTTTTCTCTTAAAAAAGCATCTTCTCACATGGAATGGTACTATGTAGTGAGTATTAATTACTACTGCCGCTAATATTACAATATGTAACGTTTGGTCTACTTCACTATATATGATGTGGCAATATGCATTTTCACTTGCCAAACGTACGCACAAGAAAGCATCCCATAAATACACTATGGAAGTGTATGGCACATTAGCATGATATAAAAAACGAGACGATGTCCTTAGTTTAGGGCAATTTCGAATTATGCTGCTCTGAGTGCTAAGTGTTATGTAGGAAGCAGTCTTAAAGAAAGAATCATACCCAGAGAAAACAAATTTTGAAAAGAAACACCAAAAAAATTACAAACCATTTTTCATGGGTACGAGAGCATTCATTTCTTTTTAGACCTTTCTTCTTCCTTTTTGACAGGGAACAATAAGGAGGCGTTTTGTGGGAGTGTCATGTAAAGTAAGATCAAAGGAGTGTAATATACAAGCACTACAGAGAGTGGAAAAGCATTTCTGTGATCAGAAGTATGGAGTGTTTTATTGCAAACAGGGAATTCAGGAGTTTCCGAACCTGTGAAGCTAAATGTAAACATGGGTTTCCACCAAGACTTGAATGCCAAAGCTACAGAAGATTTGGAGGGCCCTAACTTCCCCTATTAAGAATGGAACAATGAATATCAGAAATAATGGAATGCATAAATATGTCATTATGGATACAAGGAATTGCATTGCACTGCAAATTTTCAATACATCATACTCCTCCCGTCCCATACTAATTGACGCTGAAACAAATGTATCTAGGCGTATTTCAGTGATACATCTGTTTCAGCATCAATTAATATGGGAGGAAGGGAGTATAAATTTGACCATGATGGCTTGTACAAATTCACGAAAGGTAAATCAAAATAGATTACAATATAAACATATGTTTGGTACAAACTAAATTATTTCACACAAAAAATTCTAGTCCCTGCATGTTTTAGATTTAGAAAGAACTCATGTGGTTCAGACATGGAAGTAAGTGCTCGTGTTCCATTATTTGAGAGAGGTTCTATTTCTACAAGCACTAGGGTTGCTAGATCAAATTTATATTTGCAATTGTGTGGGGTTGTAAACTTTTTCCTTTTTTTCTACATTTCAGGGGTGCTACCGTGCACGGTAACACCCAGAGTGCTTACAGAACTATATCATATTAATAAAGATGTGGATGAGCCTGGGAACTGTTTTGAATATCCATGTGTAACATACCTTTACTAGGAAGTTCTTATTGGCCTGCCAGTTTGCAGCTATCTGAAACGAGGAATTGTCGGCATCGTCTGTTGGTTTGTCCTTACCCACCCTAAAGATCGTATTAAATTGAACTATAGTCAACTAAACTGATGAAAAACTGAAAACTTTGAGTTCATTAGAGGCCTACCTTGTGGCTAGTTCAACACCAAAATCAATGTAGTTTACAATTTCGTCTGCATCTTCAAAACGAGGACCTCCTTTTACCTAATTGGCAGACATGCATATTTATCAAATCTTTAAAATTATAAATGAAATTCTAATTACACTTAGAAAATGCATGAGACTAAACTACACTGTGAATTGTAGCTTTGTTATTTGCAAGTTTCTTGTGACATCCTCTAATTGTGTTATTGATGTGCATTATTTACAATTGCACCTCACTTTACTAACATGGCACGTAGCAGGTGATACCTAGAAAAAAGTATTTATAATCAAATTTAGCACATGTATTGAACATTTTTACAAAGAATATAGACTTTAAAAATCCACATATTAAATATTCAGGATATTTATTTAAGTACATAGATGGTGAACTACGTACAAGATTACTATGCACTTTCAGTGCACTTCCTAGCAATTGCATATCCTACTAGCCAAACGACGAGAATTGCGGCACATACCAACAGTACATTATATACAAGAAGGAGAAGTTATATTCTAACCAGACCAATAAGCCAAACTACTGTAGCAAACTGATGAGGAGAATAGAATGGAAATTGTTTGTCTAAAAAAAAATAGTCATAGTGGGTTGAGAAAAGAGGAGGCAGGTCCTTATATAGGTTATGAATGAAAAAGAACAGCATGCTCTTTCCCATACATGAAATAAAATAAAAGTACAAAACTGAACCGTGTCAAAAGATAAAATAAAACAGAATTCTCCTCACCTCCCTTAGGACAACCTGGTGCTGATAGAATGATGCGACCAGCTGCTCATCAAGGAAATTATAAGATTAAAAATGATAATATTGTAAGGATTCAATAAAGGTAACAAATTAGTTTTCACTTGGTAACAATTATTTATGAACCACTTATCTTGTTACGACAAAAATATCTTATCATTGCTTCATATATAAAAGTGACAAGAAAGAACTATACATAGAAGGCAGCCTTAACTGTGATTGATCATCAAAAATTTATTTCTAACTGAAATCCAAGAATTTTACAAAGGAGCTCATACAACAAAAGTTTCTGGCATACTTCACAATGATGGTACTCACATATCCAGAGGCATCAGCACTATGTGTATATAATCTTCTCAAAAGATCTTTGCAAAGTAACAAAAAGTGTAAAGCATTTCTTATTGAATAAGAAGGAACAGGCATAACGAACCTGTGTACTTCTGACAAGCTCTAGAGAAAAATTTAGTGAGGGGCTTAGTGGGCTAGCTGATCCCACATCATAACTGATTGCATAATCCCAGTTCTTCAAGTCCTCAAAAGGCAAACAATTCATGCTTCCATCTGTTGGAGTGCCTAAAAAGATACATGAAATGGGGCAAACAAAAGTATAAATAGAAGGCCCTGAAATTGATACATGATAGGAAAAGAAAAGGCTTGTAAGAGATAAACATCAATATATCCAAATGTAGGAAGCCAGCATATGAATTCTAAGAGCAAACAGCTATTGCACAAGCCATAGCAGAAAAAAAAGCATGCCAAAGAAACATTTGGATTCACTAGAATTGAAATTTTGGGAACAAAGTTTTTCCCATATATGGATACTTGAGATAATATGTACTCTGCTATGGAAATCTTACAACTTCTCAATTTTTTCGCTTGTAAGCACAATAATGGATGGATACCTGTATTAATTAGATAGACTACGCGTTTGCTAACTTTTTAGTATTCCTCTGTGGTCCAGAAATTTTATTAGGCTTTGGTCTGTCCTATTATGTATGTTTTTATAGAAACTGTGGGTTTCGATCTACACCGAATGGCTGAGGAAAACTCGATGATGTGATGTTCTCTTGCTTATATTTTGCAATTTACTCTTTAGATGGATTAAGGTTGGGATCAAACATGAGTTAATTCCCATTCAAATACAATTGTCTATAGTGTTACACTTTTATATGAAAGGATTTCCGCTAATGAGATTCTTCTCCATGCTGAATAAAATAATGTAAACACAGTCTCTCAAGATGATAGAATAGAGTTAAATAAAGAACTCAGTCTAGAATGTACACATAAAAAGAAGATAATATGTGATAGCCTCAAATTTTTATTGAAGTATGAAGTAAAAAAAAAGTTCCGGTAATAGGAAGGTTCAGTAACACTCACTAAGCCAGTCACTAAGTGGCTTGTATTGTGCCCCTGCACTTAATCCCCCTATTCTTCCAACTAACCATGCACCATAGGGAACCATAGAGGGTTCCTCGCCGGGTACTGCAAAGAAAGGTAATATGAGCATACTATAATATGACTAGATATAAGAGAAATATTAGAAAAAAACATAAGCAAAATTATTCGATTAAAGTTAGGGCCGGCATCTACTTACAGAGAAATGGCACAACAGATGCCCCCAATGATAGATTCTGGGAATCATATCTTAAACCGATAACGCTATTATTTTCTGAAAGCATGCTGCAAAACAGAAAATTTTATCTTCGTCACTTATGGTTCATATAAATATTTAGATATAAACAGAAGGAATATTTTCTGATTTATAGTGCAGCTGTTTCTTAACGCTGTCAAGTAACAAATTAGTGAAACGATATGAACAGCAACATTCATGGTATGCACCAAATGTGAAAGAATACATTAAGTAATTACAATCTACCTGTTTCCAGCTTGCAAAGGAATTGTCGCAAAGGAACCAATACCACCCTCAGGAAAATGAACGCTTAACTTCAAAGTGCTGGATAAACAAATTATAAGAGAAATCAGCACTATCTATCCACATAGTCCATCAAATTGAAATCGTTGACAATTTTGGCCATCGAACAATGAAGCACTTACGGTTTCGCCGTTGACACAAGAAAGTGCGCAACGGTACCTGGATTATACAGATCACTACAAAATCCCAGTCAATCATGAATATTGTGTTAGTTATTAATAATGATATCATAAATGGCATATAAATAATATGACTTTTGGTAAAACTATGCAATGGCCACCTCTGCCATCGAAGCTGAGCCTCCCCGCCAGCTGGTGATGCCTAGTGAAATATAGTTAGGGAAAATCAACTTTTCTTGCAATAAAATATCCGGGAAAACTAAGGGGCACAATCATGAAAATAGAACAGCCATCTATACATTAGAAAACATCGATCGCTACCTACCAAGTATATATCATATTTTTGATAACTTTTAAACCGTTAAAAGCTTAGCGAGCTTTAACAAGTTCTGTGGTGTAAGCTATAATAGACACAATTTTACCCATATATAAGGTAAAAGCTTAGCGAGCCTTAACAAAACTGGGAAAAAAATTATATCACGAACGGCGTTCGCTGGATACAGTTGCGGTCAAATCGACATGAGGATCCTGCAGCATCTTGAGCATGACCCCTGCATTCACGCTCCCAGCTTGATTGAAGTAGTCGTCGAAAAGGCCGCGTAGCGAGGGCTTCCCGAACCACTGCTCGTAGCCCGGCACCTGCATGCTGCATGCTCAAGACCACTATCAGTCACTTCAGCACACACATAGAGAACATAGGTATATGCAATTCATAGATTAATTCCCTTTTTGAACTAATTCATAGATCAACCTTTTTGTTATTTAACTTAATATCCATATATAGACTTAAAGCGTTCCTTCCAGTTCAAATCGACACATGGATACAACTAGTCAAACATGAGTCTGAAATTCTAAACCCGATTGATGTTGGTAATGAGTCCTGTCACTCATGGATGGAGCATAGGATCAATCAATCAAAACACGGTCAGTAGTGTGGTGTGTCGACATCGTCATTAGTCCTATTGGAGAGCATAGGATCTGCCCAACAGTGATGTTTTTGACGGGAGAGACTATGAGTGACCGAGGGGGGACGGGAGGGGCAGGCACCTGGTGCGGGCGGCGTTGGGAGGGGGCTCGATGAGGGGCGGCACCTCCACCCTAGGCTCCGGTGGCGGCGCCGGCGGCCACTCCCGCGCCGGTTTGCTCCGGGAAGTCCCCATCGCTCTCTCCTATGCCCCGATTGCTGGTCTCCTCCCTCTCCGGTTACACCTATCCGCCGACGCTCCTCGCTCGCCGCCGATCGGAAATCGCAGCCCGATCCGAACCCCCGGGTGGTATTCTCCTTCGGGCTTTTTATCTCTCTCATCCCTCCTCGTTTCTTTCTTGACAAACAAGCACAAGGCTCTTTCTTCTAAGCCTACGGCCGTGGGGCGATCGATCATTGCGTGCCGTCCGAGCCGGGGACTGAGATTTGTATTCGGCCGTCCTGAGTCCTGACCTCCATGTCCACGGCTAAGGGCGGACTCTGGAGTCTGAAATCTCTGAATGTCTCAACACTTGTTCCGGTCTCTTTCTTCAGAAATCGCAGTGTCTCTGCCACCCTACAAACAGAGGAAAAAACCCACCCCACTCTAGAGTATTTTTTTTCAGCAGTAAACCACAGTTTATTAAGGAGTTCGGTTTACAGGAATGATAAACGGGTCATGGGGTATGCCCAGCCACAAACGGCGCCCCTCTATTAAAGAAGATGAAAATTTAGCTAAAGCTATGAGCCTCGGAATTTAAAGTATTTGTGGCACAATCCTTTGTTACGGGCCAGCCGGGGCCGCCACACCTCCCCATCCTCCCCCCGCCGCAGCTAGAGGAAGCCGTCCGGGCTTCGCTGCGGGGCTCCATGGGCGCGGGGCTCTTCCCTGAATTTGGGTCACCGGCGGCTTGGCGTGGCTATCGTTCTGGGCAACACGTGAAACAATGGTGTCGGGCACGCGCGTGATGGCGTTGTGGCTCATGCGTGGCTCCGGTTGGCTGCGGGCGTGTGGAGGCGGGACCGGAGGGTGTTCGGCGAGTTTGACAGGGCCCGGAGGTGGTGACAAGATAGGTGCCGTTGGAGGGCAGGGCTAGCCTGTCGTGGTTGCCCTGGCGGCCTGAGTTGTCGGCTAGCTTGGGCGTCCCCGTCTGGATCTGAATGATCAGATCTGATGGGCCGGGGCGTGTTTGTTTCTCCCAATGGCGTTGTCCCGCAGTTGGTCAGTGATGCTACCTGACCCTTGGCCATCTCCGGCATTGCCGAGTTGGGATCCGTGGGTGGTTGGGAGTGGCATTCACACACTATCCTGTCAGTGTAGGGTTGTTGGCGGGGGTTGCTGGTCCATGGTGGTGGATGATGGCCAGGTCGCATAGGTATTGGGGGCTGACTTGGTCCGTGTTGTCACAAGCTTTCACGTTATGGTCCACTTGCTTGCTACATGTGGCGTCGGTCCGTGTTGCGCTCTCTAGGCACTGTTGTGTCATCCGACGGATCGGCGCCGAGGACAACGAATTTGCAGGTGCTCAAGCGTGTTTGGCGGCGGTCGTCGGTGGTCATTTGGTTGTGTCCTCCCCGGTCCACTGGAACCAGCTGGGGACGCGAGTGTGGGCGCTTCCTATGGTGGGGGCGCCGACCCAGGCAAAGTGACTGATGTCGGACTAGGAGTGAAAGAAGACGCCTTTTGCTTCTACTCCCATGCTTGGGTGGTCTTGATGTGGATGGTTGGCGGTGCCTAGGGGCATGGATGCCCGGGCGGTGGTCCTGGATGGTGAGCTCCATGTTTGGTTTTTCTAGCAGGCTCCATGGTGGCGGTGGTGACTTCACCTATTGGTCGTGTCTCGTGTGGATGGCAAGGGTCTAGTGGTGGGAGGCTCTGGTCTGCTCTGGCAGTGCCCAGATATGTGGTGTGGCTGGTCCGACCCTCATTACGGTGATGATCGGGATCCGTACCGTGGTATAGATGAGTTTCTGAGCGAAAGCTTGCGTTCTGGGTAAAAAAACATCAAGATGATTTTTTTTCTAGTATAAATCATGAATTGCAGATCGTTGCCAATCATATTGTTCCCTGTTTTGCTCTCCATTGGTAATGAGAGGTGAAAAAAAAGCAAGAAGCGGTGCATGAGATTGACGGATCATACTTTTTTTCCCTTTTTACCGAAAAAGGCTTTCGCCCCGCTTTCTAGATAAAGCAAACCGCCCGAGCCAAACAGCCAACAGAGTTCACACACACACACAAACACAAACACTCAAAGTCACAGCCACACACACCGCACGGTACCAGGAGGGTTAATGCTGAGGGCACAGCTCAACAAGCCCTAAGAACAAAAGGACACACACAAAGACCGCCACGGACGAGTCCAGCCTAATCAGGCTCCGGCGGCGGTGGCGGAAGCGGGGGCGCCATGCGGAAGGCCATCGATCGAAGGTCGATGAGGAGGGTGTCAATGACGCTCCCGTCCGGGGGGCGGCTAAGCGGCCGCCAAAGCTGCAAATAGCCACACATTTTGAAAATCGCGTCAGTCGCACGTCGCAGAGGCACTTTCTGAATAACGAGCTTGTTGCGAATATTCCAAAGCGTCCATGCTAGGATCCCAATGCACAGCCATCTAATATGGCGGTAACGCGGGGAGGAGGCATGGATCTCCGCGAGTAGGTCAGGGAAGTTGGTATTGCACCACTGTCCGCCGACCGTTTCACGGAAGCACGACCACAGGAACTGGGCAGTGGGGCAGTTGAAGAAAATGTGGTTCGAATCCTCCACCGTGGCGCACAGGGGACACATCCCGTCCCCAGGGCCATTGCGCTTGCGGACTTCCACCCCAGAGGGGAGCCGTCCCCGGATCCACTGCCAGAGGAATATCTGGATCTTGAGGTGGAGACGAATGTCCCAGATCAGGCTAAAGGGCTCAGGGGCCAGCGAAGGGGCGATGGCAGCATACAAAGACTTCGAGGAGAAGCTTCCCAAGGGCTCCAGGCGCCACGCCATGGAGTCGGCGGCGCCCTCTACATCCATTGGCAAGAGAGCGATGCCCTGTAGAAGGGCGTCCCACGCGTGAACCTCCTGGGGGCCAAAGGAGCGCCGAAAGGCGAGGCGCCCTAAGTCAATAAGGGCCGTCTCGACGGAAATTCGGGGGTCTGCCGCAATGGCAAATAAGCCCGGGAAGCGGGCGGCCAGAGGGGAATCCCCAAGCCAGCGGTCAAACCAAAACAGGGTCGAGGACCCGGAACCCACCGAGATGGAAGTGCCAATCCGGAGCACGGGGAGGAGCTGATCACAGCCTGCCAGAACTGGGATCCCCCAGAGCGCTGGCAGAAAGCAAGAGGTTGTCCTCGGAGGTACTTATTCTGAATGATGGTAAGCCAGAGGCCGCCCTCCCCGTTGGCGATACGCCATAGCCATCGGGTCAGGAGAGCAATGTTCATGCGACGGGAGGACAAGATCCCCGGACCTCCCTGGTCCTTGGGTTTGCAAATGTCCGGCCAGCTCACCATATGAGACGAAGAGTGCGGCCAAGGGCATCTCCACCTAGATGGCCGAGACGCTGGTGCCACAGATCGCGGGTGGTGGCGGTGAGCGCGTGGTGATCACGGGATGCGGGCGCGGACGACATGGGGTAGAGCTCGTCATCGTCCGAGTTACAGCGGAGGATCACCCTCTTCGTTCTTCGATCCTTGACAGAGAAACCGAAATCATCAAATTCAACATTTAATGGGTTATCGTGAGCTAAAGCTTTGACAGAGATTAGGTTTCGAATGAGGTGTGGGGAGATAAGAACATTGCGGAGGGAGATAGGAGGGCCTGAGGTTGGGATGGTGGTGTGGCCAGTGTGCGTGGTCGCAAGCGTGGTCCCGTCGCCGACAACGATGCGAGATGAAGTATGGGGAAAGGAGGAGGGGAGCATACCGGACGAGGAGGCCATGTGCGACGTCGCCCCCGTATCGAGGTACCAGTCCGCGGTCGGTGGAGACTGCTGCTGCTGCTGCATCGTCATGGAGTTGAGGGCGTGGATGAGCGCGCCCTGGTCCCATGCAGGCGCGGTCGGGTTGTAGAGACTGGTGTTGGGGGCGCCGTAGAGCGGGTGTGGAGGCACAGCCTGGTGCTGCCAGACCACGGGAGGCGCTGTCGCAGGGATGCCCGGAGCGCCCGGAGCACTCGGACCAGCAGCGTGGTGCGAGGTAGTTCCCGCAAACGGCGTGCTCGCGCCAGGACGAGGGCCGAGGATGCCCGCGCCCGGGGCATGGGCGCGCCATGGCATCGGCCAGGCATGAACCATGCTGGTCCACGGTGCAGCTGCAGGAGCGGGAGGGCGTTGTGCATGCCCACCCCCGCCGGAGTGGGACGACTGCCCCCCCCCCCCCGGCCGGAGTTGTTGGCCTTCCCTTTGCCCTTGTAGCGTCCCCCGCCGCCGCGTGGAGGACCATTCCCAGAGCCGCCGCCGCCCGGAGTGTTGTTGTTGTTGTTGGCCGGGGCGCGGGCGGCGTGCAGGGCAGTCTCAGTGGTGCCGTCGGCAGAGAGACGGCTCTCCTCCAACGACAGAAAGGCACGGCAGCGTAGCAGGGTCGGAAACGGTGTCTGCATTGTTAGGATGGGCACGGCATAGCGAAAACGTGGGTGAAGCCCACGGAACATGTTGAGCACCTGATCGCGATCGGTGACGGGCGCGCCGAGCTCGGCGAGGCGGTCGGCGCAGTCCTTGAGCCGTGCAAAGAAGGAGAGGATGGACGAGGAACCTTGCTTGATGCGGCGAAATTCGGTGGAGATAAACACCACCTGATGTTCCGCGTTCTCGAGGAAGAAAGTGCAGATGGACTCCCAGACGGCGGCGGCAGTAGCGCCGCGCTGGTGAATGAGCCCGAAGACCTCCGGGCTGACGCGGTTGTACAGCCAGGAGAGGACGTGGGCGTCGCCCTGCGCCCAGGCCGGGTCAAGGGGGCGCGCCGGGCCGCCGATGTGGTCGGTGACGGCGTGCTTGGCGAACGTGACCTCGAAGAGAGTGCGCCAGTGGGAGAAGTTGGGGGGGTTGAGCGTGAGCACGATGGGAACGTGCTGGTTGATGATGACTCCGACGAGGGGGAAGACGAGCGGCTGGTTGGGCGCGGAGGTGGAAGCCGTCGGGTCCGGCACGAAGAGCGCCCCGCGCGTGAAAGCAGAGGGGGTGAGAAGGGTCTGGTGGTGGCTCTGGGAGGAGGGCGGTGTGGCGGGCGAGCCGCCGCCGGCGACAGGGTTGGGCCGCGGTGGTGGAGGGGGAGGGGGAGGTGGAGGAGCGGCCATGATCACGAGGTGCAGAGAGGAGCGGAAGCGGTTTCAAGGACGAGGAACGAGTCCTGCGTCTGATACCATGTAGAATGTTATGGGAAGAGGAGATCGCACCTTGGATGCTCTCCGATCTATACACTTGTATATATAGCTCAGGTTACAACAGAGGCGCCAGGTCGTGGCTAATCGTGGGCGATTGCATGCAGTACGTGCGCACGGTGGAGAGAGGTGAGAGGGAGAGACTAGCTAACTGCTAACAGCGAGGACGCGCGACACGACGGAGTTGAGGTCGTCCGGGTGGTCACAGAGCAAGCGGTGATCGAGGTTGAGCGGGGCTGAGCGCCAGAGATGGCGCCACCGGGAGGAGAGGACCTGGGTGCGTGCGCCTTCTCTGGTGGGAAGGAGCGAGACGATGTCCCCGAGGACGCCGTCGGGGAGGCCTCTGAGGCAGTCCTCCGCCCTAGATTCCGCGGCGTGCCCTTCTGCAGTCGCCGCCGCCGCGACCGCCGTTTCTATCTCCATCGCAGGCGGCCTGAGGGGGACGTCGTCGAGAAGGTCGCTGAGGCGGCCACCGCCGGCGCCTCCTCCGTCCCCATCCGCCATGGGAAGAACAGGTTCTGGACAGGGCGCCTCTGTAGCTGGGGTAGCCGGTGCTTTCCTCTTCCTCGATCTAGGATCAGGAGCGCCTGCCTCCATCCCCATGGTTGGCGGTTTGTGCGGCGGCGAGGGAAGAGCACGCTGAGAAGAAGTAGGCGATGGGTATCTAGGTTTTTTGTAGGGGTGCACGTCCAGACGTGGGCGCTATCTTCTTCATGATAGATTTTTCGGTGTTCAAATTTAAGATACCACGCTGTGGTGGCTACTACTTCTCTCAATTTCGGAAGCCCCAACGTATGGACTTCTGTTTCTTCAAGTTTAACAGATCCTGCACTACTTCCTCACCAGTTTTATACTTTGTGCATCTCTTTTTTACTATATCATACATCCCCAATTGTCTCTAGACTTCTATTGATCTCGGGCACTCAAAGAGGAAATGTCGAATACTATCCGGACCTCCGCTACATTCTGGACAGTGAACCTTCACCCTCATATGCTTCGAAGCTAGGATCGCCCGGCACGGGATAGCGCTTTGGAGGACCCGCCATATAAAAGTTCTGATCTTGGCTGGGCATTCTAGACACCAAATCAAGTTCCACTTCTCATCCAGTACTGAAGATCCCGTATTTGTATGAATCATATGACCAAATTGAAAATTCCATTCAACTTGGTAAGCTGAGCGTACTGAAAAAAATCAACTGTTCCTAATGGTTAATCACTGTCATCATTAGGGTCCATCGACCGATATCAATATGGCGCTTTGCATTATGCTCAAATCAACTATACGTATGTTTTACGCAAATCATGCCACTAGCAAGGTGTATTATTTTCTTGATTGAAGATGGTACGGCCGGAGCTCTGCTTACTGGAGTTTAGCCAGGTTTAGCTTGTTGCTTGAAGTTTTTGCTTCACCAACGTCACTCAAATACTCGAGGCTGCCTGGTTGTTTGCGTCGTATGGTATAGTATATACAGAGAGAGAGAGCAATCTAGTGTCAGGTTCGAGGAGCCCTCACTAACGTCACTCAAATACTCGAGGCTGCCTGCTTGTTTGCGTCGTATGGTATATAAAATGTTGATTTTCAGGGGGGTCGAGCTCTGAACTAGGACAAACTGACAAACAAATTATACAGCCTATCCCGTGGCCGATCAAAACAGTTCAACATCAGGGACATTTATGCTGGAAAAGAAATTAATCCATTACCTTCCGAGACGAAGCCTTCGGCTGAAGTGGTGGATCCACACTGCAAGTAGTTGGTGCAAACCGGAGAAACCACAGTAATATCTTGACCTGGGGAGGTGTTTGATATGCGTGTAGTGATAGTGTGATACCGATATTCACTTCCTGTGGCATAACTAATGAAAAAAATAGCGCGCTACAGCAAAATAGTGGCGACCTAAAAATATGCTATTAGCATGCTATATCGCGCTATAGCGTGCTATTAGCGAGACGTTGTATACCAATATATTTAGCGAGGCAATTCTCAATACGCTATAGCGTGCTATTAGCGACGCTATAGCGCGCTATTTTTTTCAGTGGGCATAACTAGCATCAGCACAAGGAACAGGTCAGGAGGCTGCCCTGCGTTGGCAGCTCTCAACAACTTCAGCCAGCGTGCCTCTCTACACGCTGGTATCATCACGCTACTACTGACGAAATATAAATTTACCTTCCAAAAAACAATTAATGTCAGCCGATCGACGGCACATCGGCCAACACCAGGCTTGATCAGAGCAGTTCAACACCGGGCTGGAAAGAAAAAAGAACTCCTTGCTTGCTTCCAAGACGAGGCCCCATATTTTTTGTTTCGGCTGAAGTGATAGATCCCCACTACAAATAGTCGATGTGAACTAAACAGATGACATATGTTCCATATAACCTTGCCTCTGAGTAAGGAGGGAAACATATGAGTGATACCTTGATGAGAGAGAGACCAAGTTGCATGACTTTACAAAAAGATTTAACAGACAAACATCACATTGATGTTCAGAGGACACACAGATTTGTACTTTCTCATCACCAAATAGGCGCACAGGTTGGTTTTTCATCAGAATTGACATCATGAATAGCATGTTTAACTGCCATAAGGCTCCAAAATAATACAAACTTGAACAAACTACAAACGTGAGAACTACTAGAGTCAGCACAAAGCACAAAATTGGTATTTTCTTTAGAAGGACACGTCCTTTCAAAGGGATCAGCTGGTTCCAAATCATGGACACTGGACTCCAAAATGTGGTTATAAGACCAATCCGATGTGAAACGAAATCGAGCGCCTCTCGAGGCCCTGTTATCCACCTGAAGCATCTTACGGTGTTGTGCAAAGAACTCCTCATTGTAATCTTCAGAATTAACCTCAAAAGTCATCAATTCCAACACTCCAGCGTTTAGTATAAAGAATGTGGCGAAGTCAACATGTGACTTGATACCCCGATAATGTCGCCAAACAATTGTCTTGAGACGGATGTCAAGAGATCTTATAAGATCCCGGTGTTTACGGCACCAGGAGTTGGTTTTCCCGGGTCCAGTTGACTAAAAATGAACATAGACAAATAAAAAACCAATCATTTCAGGACAGTAAAATAGACCAAATAAGCATTGAACCATCATCACAGAAGAATTGTCACCTGAATGTATAGCTTTTCCAAGCAAGGAAAGCATCTCATCAGGTCAAGAACAACATCGAGACTAAGAGCATGCATATCAACAGCTAAAATCTTGATAGTGTGCACCGCTGTCGTCAGGCTATCAACATGCAACCCCTTCATCAAGCATGAAAGATAACATTAAGACATCCAATTAGTCGGAAGTGGAGATAGTATGTTCTTCATCAGCACATAGAAATGCAGGTAAGAATGCTAGTAGGAAGGCCACAACTACCTGAATAACTGCCGAGTCAAACGCGAGTACGCTACTACAAGTAGAAGAAAGGAAGCCTAAGGCCTCCAGTTTAGGCGCATAGATCACCGATACATGCAGGCGATCACTTAGGATCAAGCTACCAAGAAAAGGGGCATTCTCAATAATGAGTTCCCCAAAATTGAGCCCTCTCCCATGACTATAAGCTTTGACACATATGCCTGTAAGGTTAATAGAGTTGATTCGGAGGTGACCAAAGCCGAAGCTGCATTAAATAAGCAAGCATTGCAGAGCTGGGCAACCCACAATCATGGTGTGCAGCGAGGATTCAGAGATCCCGACCCGTTTAAGCGCGAGCTTCTGAAGCTTAGGGAAGTGAAGCGCTTGGATGGTGCTGTCGGTAAGGTGGCAATCTCCGATGGTGGCAACACAAAGGGTGTCCGAGAAGCGCAAGGCGGCTGCTGGCGGCGGCTGCAGTGTTTGCGGTGGAGATGGTAAAAAAAATCGGTAGCAGCAAAGCTCGAGCTCATGGAGGTTGTCGAGGGCGGGGGATCTGAGCCAGGCGTCGGCTCGGTCGACGGGGAGGTGGTAGACGGGCGCGCAGAAGTGGCGGCCAGGGCCCTGGTGGGCGGCGAGAACGCGCGATATGGTGGCATCGAGCAAATAGCTCCCATGCGACATCTTTGAGTTGAATTGTCTCTCATGCGACGTCGTTGGTTGTAATGGCTCTCATGCGACGTCTCCCAGTGCAGAAATAGCTCAAGCAAGACAACCCGTTTACGCGGCTAGTTGGCTGTTAGTTAGGCTGAGGTTTGGTTAGGACACTGGGGGTTATGTGGTTTGACTGGTGGGGTCCACCTAGGACCACGTAGTCAAGAGTCAACCGTCCACGACTCGACCGGTGACTGTGTGACCGTGCTCGACTCGCCCGTGCTGGACTGGGCGAGCGGCGCCGCCGTAAGCTGTTGGAAATATGCCCTAGAGGCAATAATAAATGGTTATTATTATATTTCTTTGTTCCTGATAATTGTCTATTGTTCATGCTATAATTGTGTTATCCGGAAATCGTAATACATGTGTGAATACATAGACCACAACATGTCCCTAGTAAGCCTCTAGTTGACTAGCTCGTTGATCAACAGATAGTCATGGTTTCCTGACTATGGACATTGGATGTCATTGATAACGGGATCACATCATTAGGAGAATGATGTGATGGACAAGACCCAATCCTAAGCATAGCATAAAAGATCGTGTAGTTTCGTTTGCTAGAGCTTTTCCAATGTCAAGTATCTTTTCCTTAGACCATGAGATCGTGCAACTCCCGGATACCGTAGGAGTGCTTTGGGTGTGCCAAACGTCACAACGTAACTGGGTGACTATAAAGGTGCACTACGGGTATCTCCGAAAGTGTCTGTTGGGTTGGCACGGATCGAGACTGGGATTTGTCACTCCGTATGACGGAGAGGTATCTCTGGGCCCACTCGGTAATGCATCATCATAATGAGCTCAATGTGACTAAGGCGTTAGTCACGGGATCATGCATTGCGGTACGAGTAAAGAGACTTGCCGGTAACGAGATTGAACAAGGTATTGGGATACCGACGATCGAATCTCGGGCAAGTAACATACTGATTGACAAAGGGAATTGTATACGGGATTGATTGAATCCTCGACATCGTGGTTCATCCGATGAGATCATCGTGGAACATGTGGGAGCCAACATGGGTATCCAGATCCCGCTGTTGGTTATTGACCGGAGAGGCGTCTCGGTCATGTCTGCATGTCTCCCGAACCCGTAGGGTCTACACACTTATGGTTCGGTGACGCTAGGGTTGTAGAGATATGAATGTGTGGAAACCCGAAAGTTGTTCGGAGTCCCGGATGAGATCCCGGACGTCACGAGGAGTTCCAGAATGGTCCGGAGGTGAAGAATTATATATAGGAAGTCCAGTTTCGACCACCGGGAAAGTTTCGGGAGTTATCGGTATTGTACCGGGACCACCGGAAGGGTCCCGGGGGTCCACCGGGTGGGGCCACCTATCCCGGAGGGCCCCATGGGCTGAAGTGGGAAGGAACCAGCCCCTAGTGGGCTGGGGCGCCCCCCATGGGCCTCCCCCCTGCGTCTAGGGTTGGAAACCCTAGGGTGGGGGGGCGCCCCACTTGGCTTGGGGGGGAAGCCACCCCCCTTCCCCCTTGGCCGCCGCCCCCCCTTGGAGATCCCATCTCCCAGGGCCAGCGCCCCCCCCCCCAAGGGGCCTATATAAAGGGGGGAGGGAGGGCAGCAACATTACAGCCTTGGGCGCCTTCCTCCTCCCCTGCTACACCTCTCCCTCTCACAGAAGCTCGGCGAAGCCCTGCCGAGACCTGCTACATCCACCACCACACCGTCGTGCTGCTGGATCTCCATCAACCTCCCCTTCCCCTTGCTGGATCAAGAAGGAGGAGACGTCGCTGCACCGTACGTGTGTTGAACGCGGAGGTGCCGTCCGTTCGGCACTCGGTCATCGGTGATTTGAATCACGGCGAGTACGACTCCGTCATCCACGTTCATTGGAACGCTTCCGCTCGCGATCTACAAGGGTATGTAGATGCACCCCTTTCCCCTCGTTGCTAGTATACTCCATAGATGCATCTTGGTGAGTGTAGGAAAATTTTAAAATTATGCTACGATTCCCAACAGTGGCATCATGAGCCAGGCCTATGCGTAGTTACTATGCACGAGTAGAACACAAAGCAGTTGTGGGCGTTGATGTTGCCAATTCTTCTTGCCGCTACTAGTCGTATCTTGTTTCGGCGGTATCGTAGGATGAAGCGGCCCGGACCGACCTTACACGTACGCTTACGTGAGACAGGTTCCACCGACTGACATGCACAAGTTGCATAAGGTGGCTAGCGGGTGTCTGTCTCTCCTACTTTAGTCGGAACGGATTCGATGAAAAGGGTCCTTATGAAGGGTAAATAGAAATTGGCAAATCACGTTGTGGTCATACGTAGGTAAGAAACGTTCTTGCTAGAAACCTACAAACCACGTAAAAACTTGCAACAACAATTAGAGGACGTCTAACTTGTTTTTGCAGCAAGTGCTATGTGATGTGATATGGCCAGAAGATGTGATGAATGATATATGTGATGTATGAGATTGATCATATTCTTGTAATAGGAATCACGACTTGTATGTCGATGAGTATGACAACCGGCAGGAGCCATAGGAGTTGTCTTTATTATTTTGTATGACCTGCGTGTCATTGAATAACGCCATGTAAATTACTTTACTTTGTTGCTAAACGCGTTAGCCATAGAAGTAGAAGTAATCGTTGGCGTGACGACTTCATGAAGACACAATGATGGAGATCATGATGATGGAGATCATGGTGTCATGCCGGTGACGAAGATGATCATGGTGCCCCGAAGATGGAGATCAAAGGAGCATAATGATATTGGCCATATCATGTCACTATTTGATTGCATGTGATGTTTATCATGTTTTTGCATCTTATTTGCTTAGAACGACGGTAGTAAGTAAGATGATCCCTTGTAATAATTTCAAAAAAATGTTCACCCTAATTGTGCACCGTTGCGAAGGTTCATTGTTTCGAAGCACCACGTGATGATCGGGTGTGATAGACTCTAACGTTCAAATACAACGGGTGTTGACGAGCCTAGCATGTACAAACATGGCCTCGGAACACACTCAATACACTTAGGTTGACTTGACGAGCCTAGCATGTACAGACATGGCCTCGGAACACGGAGGACCGAAAGGTCGAGCATGAGTCGTATAGAAGATACGATCAACATGGAGATGTTCACCGATCTTGACTAGTCCGTCTCACGTGATGATCGGACACGGCCTAGTTAACTCGGATCATGTTTCACTTAGATGACTAGAGGGATGTCTATCTGAGTGGGAGTTCATTAAATAATTTGATTAGATGAACTTAATTATCATGAACTTAGTCTAAAATCTTTACACTATGTATTGTAGATCAAATGGCCCACGTTGTCCTCAATTTCAACGCGTTCCTAGAGAAAACCAAGCTGAAAGATGATGGCAGCAACTATACGGACTGGGTCCGGAAAATGAGGATCATCCTCATAGTAGCCAAGAAAGATTATGTCCTAGAAGCACCGCTAGGTGAAGCACCAATCCCAGAGAACCAAGACGTTATGAACACTTGGTAGCAGCGTGCTGATGATTACTCCCTTGTTCAGTGCGGCATGCTTTACAGCTTAGAACCGGGTCTCCAAAAGAGTTTTGAGAAACATGGAGCATATGAGATGTTCGAGGAGCTGAAAATGGTTTTCCAAGCTCATGCCCGGGTCGAGAGATATGAAGTCTCCGACAAGTTCTTCAGCTGTAAAATGGAGGAGAATAGTTCTGTTAGTGAGCACATACTCAGAATGTCTGGGTCACACAACCGCTTATCCCAGCTGAGAGTTAATCTCCCGGATGACGCGGTCATTGACAGAATCCTCCAGTCGCTTCCACCAAGCTACAAGAGCTTTGTGATGAACTTCAATATGCAGGGGATGGAAAAGACCATGCCTGAGGTATATTCAATGCTGAAATCAGCGGAGGTGGAGATCAGAAAAGAACATCAAGTGTTGATGGTGAATAAAACCACTAAGTTCAAGAAGGGCAAGGGTAAGAAGAACTTCAAGAAGGACGGCAAGGGAGTTGCCGCGCCCGGTAAGCCAGTTGCCGGGAAGAAGTCAAAGAATGGACCCAAGCCCGAGACTGAGTGCTTTTATTGCAAGGGAAGTGGTCACTGGAAGCGGAACTGCCCCAAATACTTAGCGGACAAGAAGGCCGGCAACACCAAAGGTATATGTGATATACATGTAATTGATGTGTACCTTACCAGTACTCGTAGTAGCTCCTGGGTATTTCATACCGATGCGGTTGCTCATATTTGTAACTCAAAACAGGAACTACGGAATAAACGGAGACTGGCGAAGGACGAGGTGACAATGCGCGTCGGGAATGGTTCCAAGGTCGATGTGATCACCGTCGGCACGCTACCTCTGCATCTACCTACGGGATTAGTTTTAAACCTCAATAATTGTTATTTAGTGCCAGCTTTGAGCATGAACATTGTATCTGGATCTCGTTTAATTTGAGATGGCTACTCATTTAAATCCGAGAATAATGGTTGTTCTATTTATATGAGAGATATGTTTTATGGTCATGCCCCGCTGGTTAATGGTTTATTCTTGATGAATCTCGAACGTGATGTTACACATATTCATAGTCTGAATACCAAAAGATGTAAAGTTGATAACGATAGTCCCACATACTTGTGGCACTGCCGCCTTGGTCACATTGGTGTCAAGCGCATGAAGAAGCTCCATGCAGATGGACTTTTGGAGTCTCTTGATTACGAATCATTTGACACGTGCGAACCATGCCTCATGGGTAAGATGACCAAGACTCCGTTCTCCGGAACAATGGAGCGAGCAACCAACTTATTGGAAATCATACATACCGATGTGTGCGGTCCAATGAGTGTTGAGGCTCGCGGAGGATATCGTTATGTTCTCACTCTCACTGATGACTTAAGTAGATATGGGTATGTCTACCTAATGAAACACAAGTCTGAAACCTTCGAAAAGTTCAAGGAATTTCAGAGTGAGGTTGAGAATCAACGTGACAGGAAAATAAAATTCTTACAATCCGATCGTGGTGGAGAATATTTAAGTCACGAGTTTGGTACACACTTAAGGAAATGTGGAATAGTTTCACAACTCACGCCGCCTGGAACACCTCAGAGAAATGGTGTGTCCGAACGTCGTAATCGCACTCTATTGGATATGGTGCGATCTATGATGTCTCTTGCCGATTTACCGCTCTCATTTTGGGGCTATGCTTTAGAGACTGCCGCATTCACTTTAAATAGGGCTCCGTCGAAATCCGTTGAGACGACACCGTATGAATTATGGTTTGGGAAGAAACCTAAGCTGTCGTTTCTAAAAGTTTGGGGATGCGATGCTTATGTCAAGAAACTTCAACCTGAAAAGCTCGAACCCAAGTCGGAGAAATGCGTCTTCATAGGATACCCTAAGGAAACTATTGGGTATACCTTCTACCTTAGATCCGAAGGCAAGATCTTCGTTGCCAAGAACGGGTCCTTTCTGGAGAAGGAGTTTCTCTCGAAAGAATTGAGTGGGAGGAAAGTGGAACTTGATGAGGTGATAGTCACCCCTTCCGAACCGGAAAGTAGCGCAGCACGGGAAGATGTTCCCGTGGTGCCTACACCGACTGGGGAGGAAGTTAATGATGGTGATCATGAAGCTTCGGATCAAGTTACTACTGAACTTCGTAGGTCCACAAGGACACGTTCCGCACCAGAGTGGTACGGCAACCCTGTCCTGGAAATCATGTTGTTAGACAACGGTGAACCTTCAAACTATGAAGAAGCGATGGCAGGCCCGGATTCTGACAAACGGCTAGAAGCCATGAAATCCGAGATAGGATCCATGTATGAAAACGAACTATGGACTTTGACTGACTTGCCCGATGATCGGCGAGCCATAGAAAACAAATGGATCTTTAAGAAGAAGACAGACGCGGATGGTAATGTGACCATCTATAAGGCTCGACTTGTCGCTAAGGGTTATCGACAAGTTCAAGGGGTTGACTACGATGAGACTTTCTCACCCGTAGCGAAGCTGAAGTCCGTCCGAATCATGTTAGCAATTGCCGCATACTATGATTATGAGATATGGCAGATGGACGTCAAAACGGCATTCCTTAATGGCTTCCTTAAGGAAGAGTTGTATATGATGCAGCCGGAAGGTTTTGTCGATCCTAAGAATGCTAACAAAGTATGCAAGCTCCAGCGCTCAATCTATGGGCTGGTGCAAGCATCTCGGAGTTGGAACATTCGCTTTGATGAGATGATCAAAGCGTTTGGGTTTACACAGACTTATGGAGAAGCCTGTGTTTACAAGAAAGTGAGTGGGAGCTCTATAGCATTTCTCATATTATATGTGGATGACATATTATTGATGGGAAATGATATAGAATTCTTGGAAAGTATAAAGGCCTATTTGAATAAGTGTTTTTCAATGAAGGACCTTGGAGAAGCTGCTTATATATTAGGCATCAAGATCTATAGAGATAGATCAAGACGCCTCATTGGTCTTTCACAGAGTACATACCTTGACAAGATATTGAAGAAGTTCAATATGGATCAGTCCAAGAAGGGGTTCTTACCTATATTGCAAGGTGTGCAATTGAGCACGGCTCAATGCCCGACCACGGCAGAAGATAGAGAAAAGATGAGTGTCATCCCCTATGCCTCGGCCATAGGGTCTATTATGTATGCCATGCTGTGTACCAGACCTGATGTAAACCTTGCCGTAAGTTTGGTAGGAAGGTACCAAAGTAATCCCGGCATGGAACACTGGACAACGGTCAAGAATATCCTGAAGTACCTGAAGAGGACTAAGGATATGTTTCTCGTTTATGGAGGTGACGAAGAGCTCGTCGTAAAGGGTTACGTCGACGCTAGCTTCGACACAGATCGGGATGACTCGAAGTCACAAACCGGATACGTGTATATTTTGAATGGAGGAGCAGTAAGCTGGTGCAGTTGCAAGCAAAGCGTCGTGGTGGGATCTACATGTGAAGCGGAGTACATGGCAGCCTCGGAGGCAGCACAGGAAGCAGTCTGGATGAAGGAGTTCATTACCGACCTAGGGGTGATTCCCAATGCGTCGGGCCCGATGACTCTCTTGTGTGACAACACTGGAGCTATTGCCCTTGCGAAGGAGCCCAGGTTTCACAGGAAGACCAGGCATATCAAGCGTCGCTTCAACTCCATTCGTGAAAGTGTTCAAAATGGAGACATAGATATTTGTAAAGTACATACGGACCTGAATGTATCAGATCCGTTGACTAAACCTCTCCCTAGAGCAAAACATGATCAACACCAGGACGCAATGGGTGTTCGATTCATCACAATGTAACTAGATTATTGACTCTAGTGCAAGTGGGAGACTGTTGGAAATATGCCCTAGAGGCAATAATAAATGGTTATTATTATATTTCTTTGTTCCTGATAATTGTCTATTGTTCATGCTATAATTGTGTTATCCGGAAATCGTAATACATGTGTGAATACATAGACTACAACGTGTCCCTAGTAAGCCTCTAGTTGACTAGCTCGTTGATCAACAGATAGTCATGGTTTCCTGACTATGGACATTGGATGTCATTGATAACGGGATCACATCATTAGGAGAATGATGTGATGGACAAGACCCAATCCTAAGCATAGCATAAAAGATCGTGTAGTTTCGTTTGCTAGAGCTTTTCCAATGTCAAGTATCTTTTCCTTAGACCATGAGATCGTGCAACTCCCGGATACCGTAGGAGTGCTTTGGGTGTGCCAAACGTCACAACGTAACTGGGTGACTATAAAGGTGCACTACGGGTATCTCCAAAAGTGTCTGTTGGGTTGGCACGGATCGAGACTGGGATTTGTCTCTCCGTATGACGGGGAGGTATCTCTGGGCCCACTCGGTAATGCATCATCATAATGAGCTCAATGTGACTAAGGCGTTAGTCACGGGATCATGCATTGCGGTACGACTAAAGAGACTTCCCGGTAACGAGATTGAACAAGGTATTGGGATACCGACGATCGAATCTCGGGCAAGTAACATACCGATTGACAAAGGGAACTGTATACGGGATTGATTGAATCCTCGACATCGTGGTTCATCCGATGAGATCATCGTGGAACATGTGGGAGCCAACATGGGTATCCAGATCCCGCTGTTGGTTATTGACCGGAGAGGCGTCTCGGTCATGTCTGCATGTCTCCCGAACCCGTAAGGTCTACACACTTAAGGTTCGGTGACGCTAGGGTTGTAGAGATATGAATGTGCGGAAACCCAAAAGTTGTTCGGAGTCCCGGATGAGATCCCGGACGTCACGAGGAGTTCCGGAATGGTCCGGAGGTGAAGAATTATATATAGGAAGTCCAGTTTCGGCCACCGGGAAAGTTTCGGGAGTTGTCGGTATTGTACCGGGACCACCGGAAGGGTCCCGGGGGTCCACCGGGTGGGGCCACCTATCCCGGAGGGCCCCGTGCGCTGAAGTGGGAAGGGAACCAGCCCCTAGTGGGCTGGGGCGCCCCCCATGGGCCTCCCCCCTGCGCCTAGGGTTGGAAACCCTAGGGTGGGGGGGCGCCCCACTTGGCTTGGGGGGGAAGCCACCCCCCTTCCCCCTTGGCCGCCGCCCCCCCTTGGAGATCCCATCTCCCAGGGCCGGCGCCCCCCCAGGGGCCTATATAAAGGGGGGGAGGGAGGGCAGCAACATTACAGCCTTGGGCGCCTCCCTCCTCCCCTGCTACACCTCTCCCTCTAGCAGAAGCTCGGCGAAGCCCTGCCGAGACCCGCTACATCCACCACCACGCCGTCGTGCTGCTGGATCTCCATCAACCTCTCCTTCCCCTTGCTGGATCAAGAAGGAGGAGACGTCGCTGCACCGTATGTGTGTTGAACGCGGAGGTGCCGTCCGTTCGGCACTCGGTCATCGGTGATTTGAATCACGGCGAGTACGACTCCGTCATCCACGTTCATTGGAACGCTTCCGCTCGCGATCTACAAGGGTATGTAGATGCACCCCTTTCCCCTCGTTGCTAGTATACTCCATAGATGCATCTTGGTGAGCGTAGGAAAATTTTAAAATTATGCTACGATTCCCAACATAAGCATCTTCTCCGGCAGCGGGTTCTTCTCCGTGGTGGCGGAGCGCATTTCTCGGCAGCGGTAAAGCTATTGCGAGTGAGCCCGAAACCCTAGTCCCACTCCCCAGAATTTTGGGGGATCTGTGGCCTCATGCTGCCCCTCTGTTTCTTGCGATTTAGAATATCGATTGGATCCGGGGGCTGTTTCTTCTCCGCGGCCCGGTGGTGGAGCGCCTTTCTCGGCAGCGGCTATTGCGAGTGAGTATTTTCCAAACTCTAGTCCCATTCCCCAGAATTTTGGATAAATCTGTGACCTCATGCTGCCCTTGTTTCTTGGCGTTTTAGAATCTCGATTGGATATGAGCGCGGGGGCTGAATGAGATGGAGTGAGGAGACAGTGCTTCAAATCGGTAATGTCGCCCTCTTTTCTATTTTAGCTGTTATCGAACTTGATTTGGTAGTGACTGTCGCTTACACTGCCGCCGCTGCCTGCCATTAACAAAACAGGGGAGGTTCAGGTTCTGCCACCACATTCGCAATTATAGTGGAATTTTTTCCCTGTAAAGCCAAGCTCAGTGATGGGAGTGTTCAAGACATTGATAGAGATACCACCGTGAGGTTGGATGTCGAATTTGCAGATGTTGATCCCCAGGAATTGGAGAGCATGAAGGAGAAGGCCGTGGGCAATTTGGTGGAGAGAATTGGGGAGAGTATTGTTTGGGGTCCAGAAGAAGAGGTATCTCTGCAACATTTCGATAACTATAATGGTGAATATGTGAGAATTGAAGATGGAGAATCCATGGTTGCTGAAATTGATCAGCAAGAAGGGTGGGCAAGCAAACAAGTAATATTTTATGCTGAGCTAATTGATCTACAAACTCATTCCAGAGTTGGTTATGTGCCATCAAAGATGGCTGCACAGGTGGAAGATAATGAGTGGGTTTCACAAAAGAAGATGTTGGCATTGTTGACTGAACCGACTGTAGTAGCTGAAGATACAGGGATTGATGCAGATGGAGAGGAGGGAACCCATGGTGCTAGGAAGATTGTTGTTGACTGGAATGTAGTAGAGTTGAATGAAAAAACAGATTTGGTCATTACACCAATATCTGACATCGATATGGCTGAAATGTTTGGCATTCAAGTTGATGACAAAGATAAGGAGAAGGATGACAGTTCTTTGCCTGCTGATGGTAACACATGCCCTAGAAATGCAAATGAGGATGAAGAAGAGCTGATGAGAGAGGCTGCAGATGATGTGGATGATGCAGATGATAATGAGCTGGTTTGTTTGTATGACAAAGAGAACCCAGTTATTGAGGTCGAATTTGCTTCATGGTTGAACACCCACCATTCTCTGTTGTGGTATAGATCAGGTTTTAATACTGCAATAAAATGTGATCATATCAATAACAACTTGGCAGAAAGTTTTAACAACAAAGTGAAGGATTTGAAAGACTTGCCTGTGCATGACACGGTGGACCAAATAAGGATTATGATCATGCGTTTGTGGGAGTTGAGAGGAAAAATTGCTAATATTTTGGAAGGGGACAAGCTTCCAGCAGTGGTACAACAGGTGGTCAACAGGAGTAGAAATCTTTCACATCTATCTGTTGAGAAATCTTCCTTGTGGGGTGCTGAAGTTAGAGATACAAAGAGTGGCAAGAGGCATGTGGTAAATACTGAGTTGCATGAGTGCACTTGCCAAGAGTGGCAACACACTGGAAAACCATGTGAGCATTCCATACTTTTTTTGGCATCTAAACCCAGGTTAAATATGCACCCATATTTGCATGAGTATTATTCAGTAAAAAAAATCAAAGCTGCATATTCAAGTCCAATTCCTGCACTGACTGACCAATCTCAGTGGCCTGAGGTGGAAATAGAATTTACCTTGTGTCCCCCTGTCACTAGAAGAAAGGCTGGGAGGCCAAAACAGAGCAGATTCAAAGCTTGGTTTGAGAAAGGTGATTGTAGTAAGAAGGGGAAAAGGAAAAGGAAAAGAATGATAAGCCCAAAAGGGCTCAAAAAGGTAAGAAAAATAGGTGCAAGTTGTGTGAGGTACTTGGGCACAGAGTTGGTTCATCCAAATGCATCTACACTCCTCAGAGGCCAAAGTATGTTTATGTTACTGTTTTTGCAAGTTTTTGATTTTGCTACTTGTTCTAGTATCTAACCAAGTGAAATGCTTTATTTTTTAGGAGGAAGCGTGCAGAAAAAGCCCCACCTCTTGTTGTTGAACAGTGCTGGCCAGTGAAAAAAGCAAGACTCAATGGCTTTAGAAGGAAGAGCACTAAGCAGATAATGTTTGGTGACAAAGATACGGAGCAAACTGAAACTGTTACTGCTGAACATGAGCTAAGTGTTTCTGTTTTGGACGATGTGATGCATGCTGAATCTGTTTTGCAGGCGCCAGGGCAATCTGAAACTGTTGCAGATGAAGCAACTGTTGTGCTGCCATGCGAATCTGCTTTGACAGCTGTGTTGCCATGTTTGGAGGTTGTGCTGCCAAGTGTTGAGTTGCAAACTGAAGTAGTTGAACAATGTGTGCCATCTACTCAAGCTGCAGAAGTGCAAACTGAAGAAGTGGGACATGGTGAGGTGCAAAAGTTGAGGGGGCCTAGTGGAGTTGGCAAGAAAACCAAGGGGCCAAAAAGCAAAAGCATCAGCATCAACAAACTATGCGCCGTGGAACCAAACGGTGGAAAAAAGGAGAAGAAATTGAGTGGTAGAAAGAAGCAAAAGAAATAGAGTCGAAATCATTCAAATTTGATGTGAAAACTTAAGTTTGTTGTCATTTGATGTGAAAACTTATGTTCTTTCATGTGAAAACTTATGTGCTATGATGTTGATTTGACTTGAAATAAAACTCAAATTTGAACCGACATTCAAATTTGAACCTATCTCCAATATTTTTGGAGTTCATTTGTTTGTTCTGTGATGTTGCATTGTTTTATGTACTACTATGCACTTTAGTTCATAAATCCAACCCTTTTTGTGAAGTCCAACTCATAGTCACTGAAAATGTTGTCCAAACAGGCTCCAAAGTAAGGGAAAACGACCCCATTTCTAAGCAAGTTTTTTTCGACCTTCTCAAAATCACCCAAAAAGATTTTCTTAGCTTATATTATACCTATATAGGATCAATACGAAGTCTCACCTTTTTTTGAATAAGTATTCATATTATTAATTTATTTTTGAAAAAACACCCTTTAATACAAAGTCAGCAATAAAACAAGTTTAAAAATTTTAAATGCAAAAATAACTTCAGATCCTCCTTAGTCACTCCAAAATGAAGCTAAGGTGAGGTTTTTGATTTTTTGCATTTTCAAAACCTCAAACCCTCTTCTCACTCCTTTGAACTCTATGCAACCTCAGTCGAGATAGTCCAATTTGTGAAGGTTTTTTCATGCAAAGATCATTAGATCAAGTTTATCATTTTATATCATAACTATGTAACATAGCAAGACTATATGCGCAGGTTTTTCATTTTTTAGATTTTTTTTGAATTAGTTATACACATTTGAATGTTCGGTCAAACCTTTCAAAACCCCGTTGACTGCCTCCAAAACACATGTAACCCTAGCGCCAAACGCCCACCGTCGATCTAACCCTAACGCCAAACTGCGACCGTCGGATAGGCCTTCTAGAAGGATTCCGCGGGGGCGATCCGTGGGAGCCCTGATTCTCCAATCTGATTGGCCACCGTTTTTTTCTCTGATGAACAGATAACGTTGAGCGGGGGAGCATCTCAGTGACCATTGGGCCGAGCGGATCGGGCCCGGCAGAGCCTGGCGTGCGTGCGCACGGCCGTCGAGAGGGGGGATGGGCTGCATGCGAGAGGGTCACTGACATGTGGGCCATCTCTGTCCCATGCATGCCATGCAACGGCGTCGCAGCCTAGCTATTCTGTGCTCGTGAACGTTGGGACACAGCCTAGCCCTTTGCATGCGGGCTTGCATGCACGCATCGACGCAGTAAAGCAGCGGCAGGGGCGCAGCGTATAGGTACGTCGCATCTAAGCTATTTTAACAAATGCATGTTTGAACCTGAGACACGGGACGGACGCGTCGGTGGTGCAGCTCCTTTTTCAGTGTCACGCGCGGATGAACGGGCCTGTTTCCCACGCGGCGTCACCCCGATGCAAGTCCACGAAACGATGCATCTCGCCTGTGCCGCCCGTGCCTCTTTGGATGCTCTGCCCGCCGTTTTTGAATTAATGCCCGCAATTACTTATGCCAACACGAACGGAGAAGAGAAAACGATCGAAGGCATCGTGTACATTGACTACGGCTGCAACGCGGCTATAAAAGGGCACCATTTCCTCATCCCTCTCACACTCATCTCTCAAGCCTCCTCCGCTTGTTCGTTTCGAGCCAAATCCACCACTCGAGCCACCATGCAGTTCTACGGCCCTACCTACCGTCGCCCTCGCACCGTGCCGGAGAGGGAGTACCCGGCCAGAGTCATTGTCGAGAATAGCCTGAGGGTGTGGGCCATCTCAAGGTGGAGGGGCCCTAGAGAGTTGACTCGCTTCTTCCTCCAAGCCGGCTACCGCCACCTCCCTCCGGGCACTCCGCCCATGTTCCACCTCCACGAGTAGTACGATGGCGACGCCAACGGCATCGTCATCGGCCTCTACGTCACCTTCACCAACCCCTACGACGCTCACCACCTCCTCGGCCAGGTGTTCTGGTGTGGATGCGAGTTTATCGCGTTCACCACCTACAATATCTTCACCAACTTCCACCACGTATTCCCCCACCCCAACGGCATGCACACCCTCCCCTACCAGATGCCGGAGAACGACGAGTGAGGGGCGCCGGCTAAGGAGGGGCCAAGGTGTTGTTCGAGTGCGAGTCTTTCTATCTATCTAGCTTGTGTTGTGTTGGTTGGGGCGTGTGTGCCCGTGTCTTCTAGCTATATGTCTAGTTTTAATTATTTTCCTTTCATGTTTTATGCACTATATGTTGTAAGGGGATGCCCCTCTATATGTTCTCTAAGGGGATGCTACTAGGGTACCCGATGCCCCTCTATCGTGCTATCTATTAATGTTTTTTCGGGCCTAAAGTTTCTCTATTGCATTTTATTTATGTGGCCATGTGAACTAAAAAATGCACTAAAACATGATCCAATCATAAAAGTTGTTGTTAGCACGTGTCTAGTTAATTATCTTCCTTTTATGTTTTATGCACTATATGTTGTAAGGGGATGCCCCTCTATGTTGTAAGGAGATGCTACTAGGGGCACACCAGATGTCTTCTTTTTTTGAGAGGGGCACAACCTTTTTCGGTTAAAACACACGAGTAAAAACTTTGAAAACACCATAGCACAAATCAAAAAAATTAAAAATGGTGCTTGGTTGAAATAAACTAGAACCAAACAATTGCAACTTTTTTGGTTCACAAAGACTGCAAGTTAGACTGCTAACTAGAACCAACCTTTTGTTTTAGGCAAAACAACACGGGACCTACCATCGGACACGATAGCTTGTGCATAAAAATAGTTCAAATAATTATCAGATGAGTTATCTCAAAAAATGTGACTACAGGAAACTTAAAATTTGTGAAATAACCTAAAGCCGAAAAGATATATCGATGTCAATGACCGTGTGCACTTTTTTTTGCACTAGCTACACTTCTTTTATCAATGGGCATGGATATGTTCTATTCGGTCCTACCTAACTTCTATATGGGCCTGGCCTTTTCGGGCAACTGTGGATGAACCATTTTTTTCCTTTTCTCCCTCTACCACTGAAACTGAAACTGATGACGAACTGAAGAACTGAAAAAACGGGGCCGAAACAGAGTGGAGAAGACATGCCGAATTCGTACAGCGCAACACTTTTATTCAAACATCCATATCATTATGATTACAAATGATGCCCAATCTATTCACTTACGACTAATTATCATCACATAAACAAATGCGAGAGCAATTACACAAACATAAAAAAGTCCGGCCATCAGCCCCATCAAATTGCCCTGCTTCTGCAATTCGATGAGTTTCTTCATCTGCTTGTTCAGCTTCTTCAGCTCTGCCGTCACTCCTGCATCCCCACAGTAGCACCAATGGAATGGGCGCCCCCAATGGAATTGCCAGATCCAGGGGCCCCAGATCCAGACGGGCCCGATCCAAACTTCTCTGCCTCCAACGGTAAATCGAGCTCCCCTGATGCACCCTCCAGTTGAATCCGCTCTATGTACTCATCTAGCCACTCAAAATGGGTGCATTGTTTCAATTTCTGAAATCGGAAAGATGAACCCTAAATCCCAAATCCGATGAAAAATATGAACTTGGGAGACAAAAAACAAAATTGGCATATTGAGAAGTAAAATCTCACCTTTCCCTGCTCTGGTTTGCTCTCGCATTTCACGAATTCCCGCCCAAGGTTGCCATTCTTGTCGGTCGTTGTGACTAGCCGCTTCAGGGGTGCGGTACGTGGGCATGCAGGGCACCTTGTCATGGGCACTGCGCCATAGCGCGACCATGAGCGGCGGGAGGCTGAAGCGGAGCTCGACAATGCTAGGTCGCCGCCCGGAACGGCGTTGCTGCGCATCGTCGCCGGAGAAGAAGAACAACAACGGTCGGGGAGGGGGGGAGGATGGGAAGGCCGCGGTAGGGCTCGGGTGCTGCACGGCTCGGAGCACGGCTCGGTGTCCTCTTGTACCAATGCTGAGCTGGATAAGTTAGTGGGTCCCACGCTGTGGGTGCCGCTCACCTGACCAATGCTGAGCTGGATAAGTTAGTGGGTCCCATGCTGTGGGTCCCGCTCACCTGACCAATGCTGAGCTGGATAAGTTAGTGGGTCCCACGCTGTGGGTCCCGCTCACCTGATTCGAGTTTTAAACATGTGTCTTTGGATTAGGCAGCGGTGTCGCACGGCAGCTATTTTTTCCAACGTAGATGTCGCATGAAATCCATTTGAACCAACGATGTCGCATGAGAGACAATTCAACTCAACAACGTCGCAGGGGAGCTATTTGCCCGGTGGCATCGAGGCCGTCCTGGCCGAACAGGAACGGATGGTAGTCAAGGTTGAGGGGGGCGGAGCGCCAGAGGTGGCGCCACCGGGAGGCGAGGACCTGGGTGCGGGCGCCTTCCCGGGTGGGGAGGAGCGAGATGATGTCTCCGAGCACGCCGTCGGGGAGGCCGCTGAGGCGGTCCTCTCCGGGGAGCGGCGGTTCCTGGTCCTCCGCCGTAGAATCCGAGCCGTGCCAATCTGCAGCCGCCGCCGGCACCTCCGTTTCCATCTTCATCGCCGACGACCTGACAGAGACGATGTCCACGAGGACGGCGCCGGGGAGGTCGGTGCTGCGGTAGCCGCAGGCGCCTCCTCCGTCCCCAGCCATTCCGGGAAGGGGCGTTCCCGGGTCTTCCGCTTCTGTAGCCGCGGGCGCCAGCGCTTTCCTCTTCATGGAGCACGCCTCCGTCCCCATGGCTGGCGTACTGTGCGGCGGGGATGGAAGAGCACGCCGAGGAGGGAGGGAAGGAGGGGTAGGGGTTGGGTTGACGGCCCGTCGCCGGAGCCGACAGGAGCAGAGGAGATGGGCGGCAGCGGCGGCGGTTTTGGGGGAAAATGCGCGTGGGCGCCTGGCGGATCACACAACGACGACGTAGCAGAATGAATCAAAGCCCACTCAAAGCTGAAGTCTTCTTTTTTTGCTCAAAAAAATATGCTGATGTTTTTTTTTATCTCGAGGCATGCTCCTCTCCTGCTGATGTTAATCACTGCCATTAGCGTCCATCGATCGACACAGTGCTCTGGCAAAATATATTTTCTTATATTTATACTATTTATAGTATTTTCTTGTTGTAAAAAATACTTTTTTTGACCATGCCAATGTCAAAAAATGGGATTTATTTTTTTCCTTTAGAAAATGATACGGCGCTCTGCCTATCTAGACTGTTTTGGGGGGCTAATATAAAAAAAATAGAAAAAGTAAACGGGCCGTGTTAGGTTTCAGTGGCGCCAGGTTAGGTTATTGCTGATCTGTTGAGCTGATTAATGCAATTCCTTTGAACACCGCACTGTTGCCACCATTTGAAATCATCGCTGTCAAGATTGTTTTTGTGTTTGTTGTTCTCTATAAGTAAATGGCGATTCCAAATCAACTTTCCCCTTTCAGTTGTATGTTCAGTTAAACGCTGCTGTAAATGGCTTCATCAAAGACATGTCTAATTGCATTGCCTTGTGTTTTCCTGTATTTATCAGGGGTACCTGACCATTGTTGCAGAGTTACCCAGGTCATCTAAAATTCATAAATACTTCTTAGAAGTTTCAGCAAAGACTTGGTCTGCTATTGCTGGTGTTTGTGTATGTTCAGAGTTTAAACCAGCTGTCTTCCTTAACTGCCGCAGGGCTAAAATCAGCACTAAACATGTGGATGGTTCAGGTTTTGCTTTGCAGCCCTTCTGAGGTTTATTTTTTTTTTGTCCTCTTTCGTTTCTTTTCTTATGATATTCCTTCTTACTTTCATAGGGACTCCTGACCCTGAAACTGCGACTCCTGTGGTGCCCCGGCACCAAAAATCAGATACAGAGGTTCACTATTTCTGTCACGCGCTAACGCTAGCATGAGAACTTAGTTCAGTCTGAATATTTTGTAATTTGTTAATTTACCGTGCTAAGCATTTAGTTCAGTCTGAATATTTTGCAACCTTGAGTGTTCCTTTTTCTTTCTGTCACAGGCTCATGCTAGCACCTGCAACTTATTTCAGTCTGAATATGTTGATACTGAACCAGAAGTTGTCTCTAAACTGTCATATTGCTGCACTTGACAGCTCTGAAGTTTTCCAGACTTAAACACTTGACAGGTCATGGAAATGACACAAAGGGGAGAGCGGCCAGATGGTATCCAGGTATTCTCAATTTCTATTTGTCTCCTAGTATCATTGCTGCAGACTTTGTAACCCTGTTGTAATGTGATATAGGATATTAGTGACGAGCCGATCTCGGAACCCCGTATGGCACCCAAACCCAGGGTTTGCAGTTGAAAACTACTTCCTAACAAAACGTTCCACAGTATGATTTGCCTTCTTTTTTAGTCTCACCGTTTTGCGGGTATACCAAAGGGACCAGGCAAGGGTACCTAGCGCGACCCAAATAAAGGCGCGCCTAGTCCCGGGGAGCCGAAAGACCTCCCCGAACAAATCCGGGAGGTTGTCATGGCACCATGTGCCCCCAACCACCTCCCGGAAGCAACTCCATAAGAACTGAGCTGCCGGGCACCGGAAGAAGATGTGATTGCAATCTTCCGGTACCAGACAAATGGGGCATAGACCATCCCCAGGTCCATTACACTTACGGACCTCGGTGCCTGAGGGGAGGCGTCCTCTCACCCATTGCCATAAAAAAATACGGATCTTCAGAGGGAGTTTGATCTCCCAGAGCACCGTGAGCTCCACTGGACCAGGAGTAGGCACAATCGCCTGGTACAGAGATCTAGTCGAAAATCTACCGCTTGGCTCGAGGTGCCAGGAGAGCGAATCCGGTTCCAGAGAAGGAGGATGAAGGGCAATGCATTCAAGTAATTCATCCCATTGCGAGAGTTCGACCGCCCCGAAGGTGTGGCGGAAGGCAATCGCGCCTAGGTTCTCTAGGGCCGCGGCCACAGAGATCTGTGGGCGAACACAGATAGAGAATAGAGCAACAAACCGCTCTGCAAACGGGCGGGGTCCCGCCCATTTATCCAGCCAAAAAAGTGTGGCAGCCCCAGAGCCTATTTGGATGGAGGTCCCAATGCGCAGAATCGGTAACAAAGACATCACCGATTGCCAGAATTGGGAGCCTCCAGACCTAGAGGCAAACGCTAATGGTTGCCCGCGAAGGTACTTCCCACGTATAATCTGAAGCCACAGGCCGCCCTCCTCAGTTTGGATCCGCCAAAGCCATTTGGACAGGAGGGCAATGTTCATACGCTTGGAGGAGATGACTCCCAAGCCCCCCTGGTCCTTAGGTTTGTAGATCTCAGACCATTTGACCATATGGTACTTCTGCTTATTGTTCTCTCCCGCCCAAAAGAAGCGGGAGAGTAGTTTGGTAACTTCCTGATGAAGGGATTCATGTAGGCTATAGAATCCCATGATATACATCAGTAGGCTAATAAGGGAGGAGTTCATTAGAATCACTCGAGCGGCTTTGGAAAGCCATCCCCTTGCCAAGGCTCCGTTCTAGGTTGGAGCTTGGCGACTATTGGACGGAGATCCTTTTCCAGGAGTCGTGCATCACTAAGGGGCTTGCCTTGATCCTCATCTGATCCCTCAACTATCATAATGGTCTCATCCGCATATTGGAGATGGGTCAAACCCCCAGGAGTCACCAAATGAGGGCAAACCCCTCTAATGTGACCTGCACGCTTGGCCAAGTCCAGAATCGAGGCGAGCGCATCAACCACAAGGTTGAATAAGAATGGGGAGATCGGGTCTCCCTGCCGGACCCCTTGGCCAGTCATGAAGTAAGGTCCAACCTCCCCATTGATGTTAACAGCCGTCCGGCCACTCGTAACTAATTGCATCACCCGGGCCACCCAGTGGGGGTCAAAGCCACGTTTCAGCAACACTTCCCGAAGGAAGGACCAGTGAACAGTATCATAGGCTTTATGGAAATCGATCTTGAAAAAGACCGCACGGAGGTGTTTGCTCTTAACCTCATGGATAATCTCATGGAGGGCAAGGATCCCATCTAAGATATATCTCCCTTTTGTGAAGGCCGACTGGTTCGGGTGATGAATCCGGGGAGCAATAAGGGCCGCCCTAGTGGCGTACCCTTTAGCGAGGATCCGAAAAATCACATTGAGGACTATGATCGGACGGAATTGTCTAATGTCCGCCGCTCCCGGTACCTTGGGAAACTGATGATTTTAAATCTTGCATCAGAAAAAAAAAGGGAATGGCATATGATGAGTAATCCGGTCGGTTTGGCATGAAGGATGTTTGGCAAAATTCGAAAGATTAAACACAAATTTCACTATCAGAATGAATATGTTTTGATCCATATAGCTTGACACACTACAGATCTACAGTGCATAGGCATCGAGTTTCTGAGAAGGGAATAGATCACGCGGCTGAAATATAGATGCATAAGCTCATGTCTGAACTGTACATAGTACATGTGGAATTGCTTTATTGGACCATTCTTCTTTTCTTCTGTATATCACATTTAGCAAATCCAGTGAGCAATGGTTATCCTTTTTGAATATCAAACTTGTGTTACTCTTTTCTACGTTGTCTTATTTATCTCAGGTCTGACTCCTGAGCACCGATCAGTTTTATGCATCCTCTATTGTCACTTTTAGCTCTTAATATTTGCCTTTATTTTTTTGAAAGATCATAAGCTTACTCATTCATGATACATAGCCCCATTATCATTTTTTTTCCTGCAATACATGTTAACTATATTGTCTTCTTGTAGTTTTGTTACTTGTGCTGATGCTTGCCACTCAAACCAATATACTTGCTGCCTAGCTACTGTTGTGTCATGACACAGAAACTCTATTGAAACAGATCGACATAAAATGCATCAGGAAGATACGAGTATAGAAACCTTACGTGCTTACCGGCAGCCTGGGCGGTTGCGGCGAGCGCAGGACTCCCCGATCGTTACAAGCATGGAATGGGGCATCTCCCTCTTTAGATTGTGGACCTGACGGAAAAGGCCTTTATTCCGTCCGAGAGGAGCTATTGAACACGAAAGAGAACAGAATCAAGGATGGTGACAAGATTTATCATCCACCTCTCACCCTTAGTCTTTAATTAGTGATGCAGCTGAGATGAAGACTTTCCATGAAAGCAACCACCTCTGTCTTTAGTCTTTAGTCTTTAATTAGTGGAGGGAAAGAGCATCTCTGATGGAAGAGGATAGCTAGCTCCTCATCCATCATATCAGGTGCAAGCATGGAACCGGGCACCTCTGTCTTTAATTTGTGGACCTGATGGAAAATGCATGGTTCCCTCGGTGAAAGAAGGCTAGCCACCACGAAAGAAGTTCCCTCAGGTGGATGCAGCTTTGTTTCCTGTCGTGTTGAACACGAAAGATGGAAAAGAATCACCCCCCTTTATTCTTTGGTTAGTTATGCAGCTGAAAATGTTCTGGACCTTAATACATCATCAGTTTTAATGACACACTGGACAAACCTCTCAGAGCTCTTGTGCGCCTTGATGGTACCACATGGCCATTAGCAACTCAGGATTGAAGAATAGAATTGTATAACCTCATGAGAACAAGAGACATGGACAAGGATTAAAAGGTAGAAGAGCTATACTTCCTTCAGTAGTGAGTTTCTATTAAACTCAAAGAAAAAAAAGTAGCTATAGCAAAAAGAGCATCCTGTATAAGTTTGTACCACACATAATTTTGAATATCTATAAAGAGCAATTGAAAAACGAATATGAACAAAATTAAGTATTGAAAATATAAATATTGTGTAATACATCTAACCGCGAAAATGCGTGAGCCACCCCACTAGTTTTCTTTCTCTTGTGATGGTTCCTCCTCCGCCACGAAAGTTGATGATTGCAGATCTGTACCATAGAGGTAAGGCATCAAGCAAAGGTGATCTAATGCAGATGCTTATCAGCTTTGCAGTGCACCGGATACTATCCAAAATATCCGGCTTGCTCAACGAATAGATGCTTTCTCTGGATATGGTTTTCTTCCATCTTCTCTCCCTCTTTATAAACCATCTGCAGATTAGCGGGTCACCTGCGCTGCCTTGTACCCATACTAGTACACAAGAAGGGAACAAACTCCAGAGACCTTGAGAGAACAAACAATGGCGGACTTCGCGCTTGGGTTGACCAAGACGGCGGTGGAGGGGACGCTGAGCAGAGTCCAATTGGCGATCGATGAAGAGAACAAGCTGAGGGTGACGGCGAAGCAAGACCTGCGGTACATCACAGGCGAGTTCCAGATGATGCAGTCCTTTCTCAAGGTTGCCAACAAGGAGCGCGCCAATAATGAAGTGGTGAAGACCTGGGTGAGGCAGCTCCGAGACCTTGCCTTCGATGTCGAAGACTGTGTTGAGTTTGTTGTCCACCTGGACAACAACTCGGCCTTGATCTGGTTGTGGCGCCTGGTACCATCCTGCATGGCACCACCTCGGACTCGGGAGCTGGACAGGGCAGTCGCTGAGTTAAAGCAGCTGAAGGCAAGGGTTGAGGAGGTAAGCCAGAGGAACACACGCTACAACCTCATTAGTGACTCCGGCTCCCATGCCAAGACCGCCACACCGACCGAGCAGCTGGCTGCCCTGGCCACCACCAACCCATCAGCATTCCACATGCTAACTGAGGTCTGGGAGGCTGCTGGGAGGCGACGCGGCATGAGCGACCTACAGAAGTTGATCCTAGGTGAAGGCAGTGACCTTCAAATGATCTCCGTATGGGGAAGTACGGCAGCTGATCTTGGGACAACGTCCATTTTCAGCATGCTGTATAGTGACCCAGATATTTGCCGAGCATTCAGAAGACGTGCATGGGTGAAGTTGATGCATCCTTTTAAACCTGACGAGTTCCTCAAGAGTTTGCTGACTCAGTTCTACGTGAGATCTCACCAAGAAAACATAGATGTAGATCATCTCACGAAGGCTGAGCTCATGCAACAAGTGAAGGTGCACAAGTATCTCATCATTCTAGAAGAAGTATCTGGTGTGGCGGACTGGGATGCCATCCGAGAGTACCTGCCGGACAATGAGAATGGCAGCCGAATCATCGTGTCCACAAAGCAATTAAGGAATGCACTCTTGTGCACAGGGGGTGGGGAGTACCAAGTTTCAGAGCTCAGGAGATTCTCTGACGATCGATCTCTTTGTGCCTTCTCCAAGAAGGTAATTAACCCAGAACATCGTCTTCTACTTCCAAACTATACTCCATTCCAAATAATTGAAGATTTTGACTTTTCAAGGACTCCACTGTGTAATTTGACCTTTAGTTTCTATACAAATATGTAACAAATTATTACAAAAAGTGATAAATCTGATGGCACTGTTTTCATCTAATCAATCACAGCAATTACATATTACTTTCTAAAACTGTAAAACATAAATAATAATTATATAAAATAGTTGGCAAAGATAAAGAAAATTTATACCATACTTTGTGAAGTGCTAAATATCTTAGAACAGATGGGGCACTAGGCTAATCATAGGTTTGTGGTCTATTTCTTAATCGGTATCTCCATCAAGGACGCTGTAAAGTTAGGTTCTCAAAAGGAATACCAAACAATGGATGTAACTTAATTGACCATTGTTAGTTGGCTGTAGACATAATAGCTAGTACTCCTATATTGTTTGCAGCATTTATACAAATCATGTTGTTTTAGGTTTTGGCACATTGTTCCATGCACAGATATTCTATGTACCTTAATATAAGACATTTTTTTAACTGCAAAAACGTCTTATATTAAGGTACAGAAGGTAGTATATATAATTGTGATACTATGAATCTACTTTTGATGGCAAATATATGGTACCATTTCCATTGAATCAACCTAAATATCTTGTTATGTATATGAATGGTCAGACTAGAGAAGTTCACCTGCTCATTGTAGGAAATCTTCTTTCCAAAGGGATGGATTATTAATATCTATGGTTTATTCTTTGTCCATCCGTTTCCAAAGCATCCAGAGTTCTAAATATCTGGATGTCGAAATGGTTAAAATAGATATGTAACAAATACATGTGGTTTATTCTTTAAAAATGATGCATTCTAATTGGCTTGGACTTTGTACTCACAACGAACTAACAGCACATTGTATTTGGATTTAAGTGGTTGATTTCCATTATATTAAATGTACTATATTGAATCCAAAAGAAATATAGGCTATATTGGTAGATTATTGCAAATTTGATTTACTTATAATTATCTATATGTATCTTATGTTTATCTGGCTGTCGTTTTTATCATCTGATGGTGTTGTGTGAAATGTGGGACATCTTAAAAAAATTTCTAGAAAACAATCAAAACACTTGCACTAGTAGGAAATAGGATTTGTTACCACCATTCAGTTTTTAAAATAAAATCCAATGTAATTTTCCTAAAGAATCAAGAAGTAGACTAGGTTTAAATAATGAACTCGATATATAATCAAATTGAATTTGGTCACGTACTAATTCTAGTCAACCAGGTGCACCTGACAGGTACTGAATTGGTAGTAAAACAGAATGCATGAAGACTAACTGCTGCAATACGGGGTATCTATAGTTTCAGAATTTGGTAGGATAAGTTAATCCTAGTAATAATAGGTAGAATATGTTAACTACATTATTAACAAAACTGTAATAATCCTGTAAGAACCCCCACCCCCCAACCCCCCTCACCCACCAACCCACACACCAAGAAAGTCCCAACCCTGAACCAAGAAAAGCGTGTACTTTGTGAAAGGGGGAAAAAGAGCACTTCAAGTAGAAGCTTATAGTTGAATGCGCAGTTGGATTAATGGGAATTTGAAGCTTAAAGTCCTGCCCTTCTAGTTTAACAGTTATGGCCCTTACTTGCAGGCAGGGCGTCACAGTGGTATGCACGATCTTATTTGGCAAATAAGGTGTCGTGGTGTGATTTCACTATGGGGGATTAGCGATGCCAAATCATCACTCATCAATAAAGTGTACACCAGCATAGTGTATAAGAGTAAACAATTCGATGGAGTTGAATTTCAACGACACAGCTGGGTCGACGTGCCCGCTCCTTTCAATTTGGAGGTCTTCTCTCGGCGCTTACTTGTAAGTTTCCGCTCAGAAGATCTTCAAACCGAAGAAATTGCAATGGTTGGTATGATGGAAGAGCCAGGCCTAACTCAAGAGTGTTGCAAGTTTCTGCATGAAGACGATTGCCTCGTTGTTATTAATGATCTGCAGTCCACACATGACTGGGACTTGATAAAAACTGCTTTCTTGTCCGAGCCTATTAAAGGATGTATTCTTATCATTACAAATGAATCAAGCGTTGCCAGACATTGCGTAGAGGAGGAAGATGGGGTTCTCAACATCGAAGATTTGAAAGCCCATACTATGCTTCGCCCCTTGATAAAGGTACGCATGCTTCCAAATCTCAACCTAAATTGAGCCCAGTTCTCTTTGTCATTGACCATCTCATTGATGGGCAAAAATCATATTGATGGAGGTCGATCGGACCACCGGAGGGTCTTCCCAGCAGCATGTCGAACTCTTGCACCTATCGTTTGAATTATTATGTATCTTTACTTGTAGGATTGCCAAAACTATGGAATTAGATGGAAGGAGGCTACTCACAGGGGTCGCCTTTTCTCCATCAGATTGGGGGAGACACGTGAATGGTTCACAAAATTTGGACACATGTATTGGGAAGAAGCGAGGGACCTTCGGTTTCTTTTACACAATCCTGGTGTGATCTCGTTGTGGGGACCTGCTGGTGCTGGGTTATCAACTCTTGTTAGAATCTTGTACTATAAGGTAATGCTTAGGTCTGATGCTTCTTGGGAGTGGGAATATCATCAAGAGAGGCCAGTTAGCTGGGAAGAGAAAATTACAATGTTTAGCTGGGTTGATGTGCCCCATCCTTTCAATTTAAAAGACTTCTGTTGGCGCTTGTTACTGGATTTTCGTTCAGATGATCTTCGAGCCAAGAAAATTGCTGCAGTTGGTATAATGGAAGGCGAAGACCCAATTCAACAGTGTTCTAAGATTCTGCGTGAAGACGAATGTGTCGTCGTTATTGATGGTCTACGGTCCACCGATGATTGGGATTTGATAAAAGCTGCCGTATTACCTGACCCAATTACCAGCCATATTATTGTCATTGCAAATGCTGCAAGTGTTGCCACACATTGCGTAGATAAGGAAGATCGAGTGATCAAGATAAATTGTCTAGAAGCTGGTATGGCCATTGGTCCCCCGATAAAGGTGTGTTAATTTCCTATAAATAGAGCTAATTCTCTACTGTGCCAATAATCTATGGATTAATTTCCTTGACATATCTATATATTTAGAAGAACTTCCATTTTATGGTGCAAATGGAGTCTGGGACTTTACTCTCCGAATTTAGTGCCTAAACTTTCTAAACCTACTCATTTAGATTGTATATATGCTTGATGATCACTTATTCAAACTAGAAATCAGAACAATGGATTATTTTTCCCATAATGTTTGCCTAACATTCCTACAGATCGGGGGCAACGTCGCTACTCACACTCCAGGAAAGAACGAAACAGAACACACGCCGCCACTCCAAGCGAGCCCCTGTGCTGCCCATCCCTCACTCGCCGTCGCCGGAGGAAGGCTAAGGACAAAGCCCGACGGCTGACGGCAGCGGCGAGGAGACGCGCGGCCCATGCCCACGCCTCTCCTCGATCTCTTTCATTCCTCCCCAGCCAGATCCAGATCCGCTCCCGCCGCGGCCCCGAGCGGCGCGCCTCTCCCGCTCATCACCAACCTCCGGTCGGCTCCCGAGTGTGTCCCACGACCCTTCCTCGCCTCGCTGGGCTCGCTCCCTTCCCTGGCCGTGCGGGACGGCTCAAGCTTGCTCCCTCCTCCCCCCCCCCCCTCCGAGAGGCTGCCGGGTGGGGTGCTAGCAGACCTAGAGCTCAGCAATGTCCACGGGCGGAGCATTGACAGCGAGCAGGTCCAAGGGCGGAGGAGCTCTCCTGATCCGTCGGCTGCGCATTCATCGTTTTGCTCCTGCTGCTTCTCTGCCTGCTGGTCGGTGGGTCATTCGGTAGGTGTGGAGGCCGGAGAAATCCTTGTCGGCGGTCGCCAGCAGACAACGTCGATGTCTACGGGCGCCGCATCCACCTTGGTGGCGTTGTCTTGCCTCCATCTCACATACGGTTGGCCTGGAGACTGAATCCCTGCCGGCTCCTCTGCTCTGCCTCCCATCGTTCTGCCTCCTGCTCCCTTCGTGTTGATGTGTCCTTCTCGGCAAGCCCGCAATCTCCTCTTCTCGCCATGAGAGCTTCTTGCAACACTATGTCCGGCCCTTGCTTCCTTTGTTTTCATCAACAGGTGGTCGTGTGTGTCCTCCATCTACCCTCCGCCATGCGCCATCTGCCTTGGTTGAGATATTTTCTTTCGAGGCCTCTCTGTGAGCTTGGTTGAGATATCCCTTCCGGTGGTGAATTTAACACTCTCTCGGTGCATGCTCGCTGAGCCGGCATCTCCCCCTCCATCCTCACCTCTCCACGGGCACCCACCCTAATGTTGGGTGTGCGATGGCTAGGGGTTGGCAATGGTGCTGCTCCCTGGTGGTGGAACCCTGCGTTATCTTAGGTCTGTGGTTTTGATGTTGCTGTTGCTCATGTGCTCTTGCGGCGACCTCTGAGCTTGCCGCCTTGTTGTCTTGCTAGTGCTACCTCGTAAATGGTTCGGCATAATCTGAGCTGCTTCTCCCAACCACCTATCTCTTCTGGTAGTTGGCGTTTGCGTTGTGTTGTATCTATGTATGGGGTGTTTTGTGTTTACCTGTTCTTTTGCCCCTCGGGCTGTATGTTTTTTGGATCCGGTTTTTCTTATAAACTGGATCAAGGTTTTCGATCCGGTCTTTCTCGTACTTGCAACTTATTTAATACTTGCATGCATGTAATCGTAATGACACTGTGCTACTTCCTTCCCATTCCTTCCTAAACCACAACCGGCGGGCATGGCTTGTGCTAATTTAACAGTTCTGCATGTAACTTGCAGGGTTGTATATTCTCCAACAGGAGAGCAGAGGCACGTGCCTTGGTCAACACATTTGCACTTCTTGGGCATCAGAATCTATCAGCTGATCTGCTTCGCAGCAGTTTAGATTCCTCAGGTCCTAGTGTGTCCTCATTGTGGGGAATTTCTGGTGTGGGGAAATCAGCCGTGGTCAGAAGTCTGTACTGCCACCTGTTGCTTGGACTGGATCAATATTTCAAGTTTGGCAGCGGACACAACCTCACTAGTCCCCAAACGGAATTTACCATGTGCAGCTGGGTAGACGTGCGTCATCCATTTAATTTGATAGATTTCTCTTGCCATTTGCTCCTGGATTTTCACTCAGATAATCTTCAAGCTAAGGAAAAGGCAGCAATTGGTATCATGGAAGGGCAAGATCCAGTTCAAGAGTGTTGTAGAATTCTGTGTGAGTACAGAAGTCTCATTGTTATCGATGGATTACGGTCCACGGAGGATTGGGACTTGATAAAAGCCTCCTTCTTACCCAATCCTACGAATGCATGTATCATTGTAATTACAAATGAAGCAAGCGTCGCTACACATTGTGTAGATAAGGAAGATCGTCGAGTGGTCAATGTAAGTCTTGAAGCTGACATGGCGCTCATTCTCTTCAAAAAGGTGTGTGTGCTCTCAACCATTTATTTATTAATCTTCGTTGAATCAAGGTATGCAAAATTTAAAATCCCATAAACTTTGTTTTTGCCACTCTAGCTTTTGACCACTTTGCTTTTGCCACTCTAGAATTTGACATTTCACTTTTGCCACTCTTAGTTTTTGACAATACATCACAATTGCCATTCCATGGCAAAAACAATAATTTTAGAGTGGCAATTATGATACATTGTCAAAATCTGAAGTGGCAAAAGTGAAATGAAAAATTATTGCTTTTGCCACGAAATGGCATTTGTAATGTATTGCCAGAAGCTAAGAGTGGCAATAGTGATATGTCTAATTCTAGAGTGGCATAAGCAAAATGGGCAAAAGCTAGAGTGGCAAAAACAAAGTTTTCCCATGCAAATAAGTGGGCGACATCATTGAAAAAACACTCATGCTTTTGAGATTATTGTGTATATTTAAAAGATCAACAACGAAAATGATTTAATTTAACATGGTCCATCGTACCTACTCTTTTTACATGAGAGATAAGAGTATATAATAGAATTGAGCCATTGATCTTATCAATTGGTGGTCGATTAACTCTTATCTTTTTATCTCACATGAAAAAGAGAAGATAAGAGGGAGAATGCTAAATTTTGCCATGAAAAGAAGAAAATCTTGTTGACCTAGCGAAGGAATGATGTTGTAGTGGACCTGTATAGCTATGTCGACGGCCCCGTTAGCCCCATCGACATAGGCCTCACGCCGTCAAACAGCCATCACCGCCCGGGTAGCCGAGCTCACAGGTATGCCGACGGCCCTTCCTATGCCGACGGCCACCATGGGCATATATCCATCGATGCCGACAGCGGAGCTATGCCGACCAAACCTGGCCAAATGGGCCGGCCTAGGCGTGCCGGCACGATAGCCCGCGTGCCTGGCCCGTCACGGGCTGACCCGGCACGTGACTTAATGGGCCGTGCCCGGCACGTGGCCCGGCTAGGGCCGTGCCTGGGCTGGCTAGGCAGGCACGCGTGCCAGCCCGACCCGGCACGCCTAACCATCTGTTATGTGGGGACTAGCTGGCATGGGTAGGAGCGTTTTGCTCGGAGGAACGTTGCGGGAGGGACCAGGAGGTGTGGCCCATGAGAGCGACGTTCGTACGAGAGCGAGATGATAGCGACGTGCCTCCTGGCACGAGCGAACGAGAGAGACGTGCCTTGATGTGCCTCCTGCACGAGCGCACGACGTGTAAGATTTTTTTTTTTTCAAAGCAAGAGATCACGTACGTAGCATGCATCGATTTGTTACTTCTTTTTTGATGTGAAACGCCTCAATCTGCCTCTCGTGCTGGCGTGCTTACCGGGCCAGCGTGCCGGCATGTTTACTGAGGGGCCGTGCTTGGGCCGCGGAGGTCAGCACGTGTGCCGGCCCGGCCCGGCCCGTGTACTAAGCGTGCCTGGTCGGGCCGTGCCGTGCCTGGCCCGTTTAACTTAGGCCGGGCCGTGCCGGCCCGTTTGGCCAGGTTTGATGCGGACGGCCCCCGTCGGCATAGATGGATATATGCCGACGGCTTGTCTACACCTACTGCTTGACCTAGGCCGTCGGGATATCTGCATCTATGCCGACGGGGGCCGTCGGCATAGATCAAGCCGTCGGCGTACACAGTTATTCTGGTAGTGCGTAGCGGACCAGTAGGCCACACTGCATTCCACAGAGCACAATAGTCCAAATAATGAGATGAGAGTCCCTTACATAAACATACTAGTGAAAAACCAAAAATAATTACGACGCATGCACAATTCCAAACACTTCTGTGAGGTGGAGGAAGCTGGCAGGGCGGAGGAGGCTGTGCTCCATGCAGTGGACTGTGGACGGCACTGTGGAGGCCAGCTGCGCAGTTGAGGATGTTGGGTTTCAACCGCATCTTCAAGCAACCACAAAAGTAAAAAAAAGGCTTATTCCTGCATGTGGCAGGATAAGATAACATGCATTAAATGCATGTTAGGGTAGGATAGGAGTGGACAGTGTGACTAAGGGGGTGTTTGGTTCAGGGACTTTTTAGTCCCAGAGACTAGAAAAAGTCCCTAGGAACCAAACGGGAGGGACTTTTTTTACAGGGACTCTTGATTACAAAAGAGAGATTACAAATCCTTCTATACAGCAAATGAACCGACTATGGACTGCACATTACGTGCATTACAAACTAGTACTGCACTAGTGTGTGAACAAGAAGCAAAAGTCTTAGGGGGTGTTTGGTTCAGAAGTCCTAGGACTTTTTCTAGTCCCAGGGACTAATCAAAAAAGACTCTCTAGTAGAATATGACCTCTACCACAAACAGGGCACCCCTACCACTCATAGTGCAGGACCCATGGCACTCACAGAACACGCATAACACTCCAAATCAGGACCCCTACCACTCACAAGGTAGAAACCCTAGCACCCATAGTACACACCTACCACAATAGTTTGGGCTAACAATTGGCATCAGAGACTCGTTCAAGCACCCATAGTACAAACCTACCACGTACAATTGGCAGTAATACTAGACACATCTTCAAGACATCAAAACCATCCTGTGTTCAGCCCTAGCTCCCCTCTGCTCCTCTACTTCTAGTCTGTTTCTAACAATATTTCAATATTTCATAAACATTTTCATTGATATTTCATGCAAGTACATATGTTCCAGTGAAATTTTAAATCAACATTTCAGTGATAACACAACTTGAATCACCATTCCCAACTTTCCATATCAGTGTATTTCAGAAACATATCAATTCTAGAGGATAAGAAACATTTTTAATCTAATTGAGTCATATTTTATTTCAGTTGTGTGTCTGACAAATCTTAGAAACATCTCGGCCTTGTTCCACACAGGTTTCACATATCCACAAATCCAGAATTGCATTTTCAGTCATGTTTAATATATATTTCACAAATATAGAAATGCACATTCCATTATTTCAGTTTCTACTATGCACATGAATATCCTCCTTTTTTATAAAAAAAACATGCATTTCACGACCATTCCACAAGGATCGGATTTCAGAACTGCAATCATGGCCTAAAAGATTTTAGAAATAATAAATAATGGATAGATACATGTAGCTCCAAAAATTTACTCCCTTATGTACCCTATTTTCTCCCTTGTACATTTGTATGTATTGACTAATATATTTTCTGTCGGAGCTTCCCCTACAGTTTTCAGTCAAAACATGCATGCACCTTCACAAATGTCGTCTCATACATGTTTGCATCCATTTCACAATTCTTACCAACATAATACATATTACCACCAAAGCATAAATGCACATAAAAGAGAAGAACTTATTGGCCCCATTGACATGCTCTTGTGTGCGTCCAAATTTACCACCCAAGCCTAAACCAGAAATAATCAGACAACCCTGAAGATCATATCTTTAAACCCAACACCAATAACTAAAACTACTACATGGATCTACGGGGGAATACACCAGGTTGAATCACACCAGCATTGCAGCACCGTGTAGGAGTCCAATATCTAAACCGGCTCCGTGCCTTGGCACGAGCTCGCCAACGCCTACGCGGACCCCACCCTCGTGGTGGTTATTGCTGTCCGTTGCGTTGTCTCGTCACTCCAGGGGACATGTACACATGAATCCTATATTATTAGAGAAACACACGAATTTGGATCAGGGATTGTTTGATACCATGGAAAAAACAAAGGAAATGTCAAAGATGTTGGGGTGGACGGGAATTGTCCTCCAAAAAAAGGGCTCTTTGATTCACATCATTCAAAATCCGCGGGAATAGAAAGAAAAAAATAGGATCGGCATGTCATGCTCATCTCAATCCTACATGATTTTGGTTTATTTGATTGCATCATAGGAAAACCAAAGGATGATTTTAAAGAGGTTTGAGTGGATACTATCCTATGAAATGTAGCAGACGGGAATCCTTTAGAAAAATTCCTATAGGATTCAATCATATGAATCAAACAACCCAACATCGGAAGAAATCTTAAGGATTCTAATTCTCCAACATTCCTATAAAATCCTTTGAATCAAAGGAGCGCACTGTCAAATCAATCTTAGGGTTTTTTTTCCTAAGGATTCCATTCCTGTGAATCAAATGGCCTATGTAGGAAAAAAATCATAAAAATCCAAATCCTCCAAATATTCTACCAATTCCATTGAATCAAACCACTTGTGAATCTAGAACCCTGACCAGCTGATGCTCCAACAAGTCCAGTTGTCTTAACACTACTAGCTAATATGCCAATAGACTCAAGTCCCAACCGGCATATAACACCACTTAAAACCATAGTGCACAACATTAGTGTTGCCTATTTGATAGTGAATCTGGAATTTTATTTTATTTATATTGAGGAAAACTAGGTTCGGTCATGTCAGGAATGGAAAACAATTACAATATTTGATTTTATTTTTCAAAGTTTAATTTCAAATTTATTACTTATTTGGTAGGCAAAATCTGTATTTTTTATGTTGATACTGAATAACTTATGGTAACTACTATTTGCCAAATAGAGATTTTACATTATTTTAGAAGCTAATGTATTTCTGGATTATAGATCACAAAGGATGGGATAGAATTGACTCCTGACGAGATGGAGCTCTCCAAAGTTACCGTAGGCAGATGTGGTGGGATTCCTAAAGTTATTGCTACTATAGGCCACCTCTTCACCAAAGAGAATGCCGCTGGAAGGCGCTGGTCTGTATCGGCCACAGATTTGTTGAAGGAGATAAATGATGACTTTATGCACAAGTTGGAGACCGATCAAGAATTTCACAGTTTAAGGGATCTATTCTCTTGGATGCAGTCCTACTTTGATGGTTGCTCAGATTCCCTCAAGCCATGTATTTTCTATCTCTCAATCTTCCCTCCAGAGCAGAAGCTAAGGCAGAGGCATTTGTTGAGGCGGTGGATTGCTGAGGGTTATTGCAGGGACACGTATAATGCTACTGCAGAGGAGAATGGGGAGAGATTGTTCATGGAACTCGTTAGTTTGAGCATAATCCAACGATGTCAGAAGACAATGAAGTGCCTATACCAAGTCAATGGTTTCTTTCATGAATACATCATTTCACGGCGAATGGAAGACAACCTCGTCTTTGCACTAGAGGGGAATTGCAGCCCGAACTCGCAACATGCAGGTCAACACCTCACCATAAGGGAGGACTGGGACAGGGACATCACAGTGTTTAAGACCATGGACTTCTCACGTCTACGGTCCTTGACTGTGTTTGGAAAGTGGATGTCATTCTTCCTCTCCTCTGACATGAGTCTACTTCGGGTGTTAGATATGGCGGATACATCAGGTATACTAGATGCCGACCTTGAGCAGATCGTGAAGGTGCTACCTCGTCTTAAGTTTCTCTCTCTGCGAGGATGCAAAGGGATAAGCCATCTACCAGAATCATTCGGTGGCCTGAGGCAGCTGCAAACGTTGGATGTCAGAGACACCTCAATTGCCATGCTACCGTTGTGTGTCATCAAGCTACAGAAGTTGCAATACATTCGTGCTGGCACCATCATATCATCTGATGAAGGCGATGACGCTCTTGCAAGTATACCAACAACAACAGTAGACCAGACATCAAGACCATTGGAGAGCAGTGATGACATGGTCACAACACTACCGGAAACAACAGAGGAGGTTCAGACATCAACACCACCAGAGGCCAGTGATGACGTGGTCACAACTCTACCGAAAACTACGGAGGAGATTCAGACATCAACACTACCAGAAACGAGAACAGAGGTTCAGACATCAATATCACCTGAGGGCAGTGATGACATGGTCACAGCACTACCGGAAACAACAGATGTTCAGACATCAACACGGTTGTCATGGAGCTGCCGGCCATGTAGTTTGGTGTCTAGCTGGTTATCCAAGTTGCGCAGACGCCGACTTGATAATGATGGTGTTGAGTTTCCTGTAGGGATTGGGAGCATGACGGCCTTGCATACTATTGGTGTTGTCAATGTCAATATTCCAAATGGAAAGGCAATCCTAAAGGAGCTTAAGAACCTTACACAACTACGCAAGCTCAGCGTGTCTGGCATAAACAGGCAAAACATACAAGAATTGTGTAATTTCATCTCCGGCCACAAGCATCTGGAGTCCTTGTCATTGCGACTCGATAAGGATAAGGATAAGGATGAGGGGTTACTTGCTTGTTTCGGTGACATGATTTCCCAGCCACCCAAGACCCTAAAGAGCCTCAAGCTGTACGGGCATGTAAACAAACTGCCAATTTGGATCAAACAGCTTAATAATCTCGAGAAGTTACATCTTGAGTTGACCATACTAGTGCCAGAGGACATGCACTTCCTTGGTGGATTACCAGATAGATATTGCTTACGTGGCCTTTGTGTCAAGCCAATTCAAGATGGCGAACTCAATTTTGGCACCCTGGGTAATGTTATCTTTTCGAGATTACGGGTCCTAGAGATCGATTGCACCTCCAAGTTACACGTAACTTTTGTAGAGAGGGTGTTTCGGGAAGCTGAGGTGCTAAAGATTCACTGCTCTGATGGGGCGTCTTTGCGGATTTCTGGGCTAGAGCATATGAGTGATCTCAAAGAAGTGTGGCTGAAGGGTTCGTATGGTGACGAACTCAAGCAAGAGTTGCAACAGCAACTTTCCGTGCATAAAAGAAAACCCGTCCTGAAGCTAGTGCAGCGACGCTCGTCCTGATAGGCTCTCTCTCTCTCTCTCTCTATTCATTTGTTATTTCTGTACTTGTAAGTTGTAACAAGTCCTGTAGAAAGGAATACAGTTCTGCATTGCGCATCGACGGTGCACTCTGCATGCAAACTTCTGACAAAGAAACTGCCCTTGTGATGTATTTATTTCATTGTCGTTCTGTAACATATATAGTGAAGTTCTATTATTATCTATTATATAGTGAAGTTCTATTATTATAGCGACTCTCTTCTTGCTTCAGTGAACTTGCTTGCTTGTGTTTATGTGATGGTAGGGAGATCCTGGAGCAATTTTATCATGGCATTGGCATTTCTAGGTTGCTCGTAGATTAACCTGATTGATTTATCACATGTTTGGGGCTTATTAGTATTGCTTATTACACTAATGGTCCATAAGCAAAAAAATGTGTAGATAGATACCCCTGTACTGTACTATTGATTCACTAACAAGTGCAAATACACAAGCATAATCGTCTCAATAACAGAATGCAGCGAATTAGCAGACATATTACGCAGTCCAAGGAACTCTATCAACGAATACAACTTGAATCAGTACTACTAGAGGGCACAGGTCAAGGGAGCTGCCCTGTGTTGGCAGTTCCCAACAACTTCAGCGTGCCTGACATAGATATCTGATGAGATCTATATTTGAGCTTCCAAAAACAAAACCAGCAGGTCAGCGTAACAACAGCCAAAGCCGGGCTTGATCAAAGCAGCTCAACATCAGGACCACTGGACCTTTTTATGTTGAAAACAGAAACAGTTCCCTACTTCCACGGTGAAGCCCCATGTCCTCCTTGTTCCGACTGACAGGTGATGTGAACTGGAGACATCGCCCAACATTCCGAATGCGCAACAAACTGTTCTACACATATCATGCCACTGGGCAAGGGAGAAAACAAATGGCTGATAAAGTTGGTTAGCAGCAGACACTTTGCGTCACCGAAAATGGCGCCGTGCCTTGCTAGATCACAGGCAGGCATTGCTTTGGATAGCATCACGTAGCACTGGGCATCAGCAACAATTCCTCCCAGTCCAGCCCCGCATCGCTTGAACAAATGCTCCATGAATGACTCCAGGGTATGCAGTGCATGGATCATCGACACACTACCCAGTTTACCGACTCACTGCTCATGACCGTCGATGCTGTTCCTGGCAGACCAGACGCTCCAAAGGAACGTGATAACAGCAATGTGACTCCCTTTGGGTCCTCTTTTCATTAATGTCATTTTTGTAATTTGCAGAGCCCACCTTCAAACTCTACAGGTTCAAACACATGTGAATCTCAATGTATACAATAAGTCAGTTTACTCGTGACTCTAAGATTAACGAGCAGAAAACCCTGCTCGGCTCGGCTCGTTTGAAGCTCGTTAAGCTCGTGAGCGCTCGTTAACAGATTATAATGTGTTACGATATACATGATAAATGTGTAGGTGTGGTTTTCAAGATGAAATATGATGAGTACAAAAAGAAATGCAGTAGTTTGTTGCCTCATATGTCGATTAGATTGAATAGATGGGCTAAGGTTCTACAAAAGTTTGTCACGTAAAAATAAGAATATGTGTTGTGTTGTTACTAACGAGCTTAACGAGCTACTCGTGAAACTCATTAGCTCGCTCGTTAAGCTCGTTAAGCTTAACAAGCTGAAATCAATGATTCGCTCTGTTCATTAAGAAGCGAGCTACGAGTTTAACGAGCCGAACTATCGAGCGCTCATTAAGCTCACGAGTTATGAGCTTTTGGTCCAGCCCTACTCTAAGGCCTCCGACTTTAGTTATAATTTGATGTCAACGTGGATTCTGTTAAGGTTATTGATTGTTTTTCGGTTTGTTGTTCTGTATAAGTAAATGGTGATTCCATATCAACTTCCGCTGTCAGTTGTATCTTCGGTTCAGCGCTCCTCTAAATGGCTTCATCAAAACATTCCTTTTTCCTTTTGACATTCCTACTTTACTTTTGTAGGAAGTCCTGACCCTGAAACTGTAACCCCTGTGGTGCCCCGGCACCCAAAATCATATATGGAGGTTCTCTATCTTGAGCATCCTTTTTTTTCTGTCATGAACTCATGCTAGGATATGAGCAACTTAGTTCAGTCTGAATGTTTTGATATTGAACCAGAAGTTGTCTCTAAACTGTCATATTGGACTTAACACTTGACAGGTCATGGAAATGATACAGAGGGGAGAGCGGCCAGATGATATCCAGGTATTCTGAATTTCCATTTATCTCCTAGTATTATATCTGCAACAAGAGGACTCTGTAACACTATTGTTTTGTAATATTGGATATTAATGATGAGACACCAAACCCTGATCAGCTAATCTCGGGCTGCGTATGGCACCCAAGCCCAAGGTTTGCACTTGAAATTACTGGCTAACAAATGTTTCGCAATATGCATTTGCCGTTTCTTTAGTCTCGCCGTCTTGGAGACAACGACATGTGTATCTACATGGTAACCACGGCACCATCTGATGATGAATATAGAGTTTTACTTGGTATGTTCATGATGCCATCAGGCTTGCTCGAGAACTATGGTTGGCTCACATTTCTGTTGCTGTTGAATAGCCATGGGAAAAGCAAGTCAAACAAAGTTCCGGGCGGGATCTGAAAGTTCACCCAAGCAACTCCATCGAATCGACGTCCGGGTTCGAATTGATAGCGCCAGCCAGGCCGCGGGATCAAATGACAAGTCTGATCATGGTGGCTTGCTGCTGACGACAGAGCCGGCTATGGGCTCTGAAGCTCCTGTGGATGATGATGCCACCTCGCCGAAACAGTAACTGCAGAAACACATACACGATGGCTGGATCAGGACAAGATGTGAAGTGGAGGAGAAGATTCGGATCTCAAGACCATAGTACTTTTTTCTAGAATGAGAGTTGCATTCTTTGCAGCATAAAGGTTTATATAGGAAATGCAAGGTAAAACTACTGCTCCAATATTACCACAGATTCATTTCATTTTCCAATCTTACTTGGAATGATTATACTCTCACAACGGATGGAAGAGGGCAAGAAAGGGGCGACTCTATAAGCATATTATACTCGATCTTCACTTCCTGACAGAGAATCAAACTCTTTCATCAGCAGGCCAAATAGAAGTTTGATCTTGAGGTGACAATATACTATTGCAAGAGGACATGCACTCCCTTCTGTCACACCCTACGGAGTTCAGGGGTTGATCGGCGGCTAGCCGGAGCAGAGGTAAGAGACGGAGAGGAATCGGAGATAAGGGGAGCGAGCGAGGAGATAGCGTGTGGAGGGGGATAAGCCAGAATGAGAGGATAGAATGAGCTCAATTTCAAATTTCATACCTCACAGCGTTACACTCTCTCGCTTATATACCGCGAGTTACAACCCAACTCCGGCCCAACGACCCACACCCAACACCTACCGAACGGCCCAACACCTATTCAAACTTCTCGCGCCTTGGTCGCCTTGATCGCGTGTGTTGTGGTCTCCTCTGCACTTACAGTGCCCGCCCCTGAAGATCCAGCATGTCCCCACGCTGGTGCTGCCGGAAAACGCTCTTTGATTACCTCGTAATCCTCCCAAGTAGCTGAGGCCGCGGGCATTTTCGACCACTTGACCAAGATTTGAAGGTGGGATGCGTTCCCTTTCTTGACCAGACGCCGATCCAGGATTTCTTCAGGTACAACCCCAGGGACAGATAGATCGATCGGAACTGGCAGAGTGGTGAACACCGGAGTGTGGTCTGGCACATGACTCTTGAGCTGAGATACATGGAAAACCGGGTGTACCTGGCTTCCTCTGGGCAGCTCCAGCCTGTATGCAGCATTGCCCACCTTGTCTAATATCTTGTAAGGTCCAAAATACTGCAGAGCTAATTTCCTGCAAGGACGATTGACCACTGTGGACTGAGCATAAGGTTGCAGTCGCAAATACACCATTTCTCCTTGTGTAAACACTCTGTCAGATCGTTTTCTGTCAGCAAAGTGTTTATACTTGCACTGGGCCCGTGCTAAGTGATCTTTCAGAGCTGTTGTATGGTGAGTGTGTGTGGACAACCATTCACTAACATCCGGGTGACTCGAAGGTGTGTGTCCCAGAAGCTGGCCCATATTGGGTGCATAACCATAAAGAGCCTTGTATGGAGTACATCCCAGTGATGAATGATAGGTGGAGTTATACCAAAACTCTGCTTGGGGCAGCCAGGATACCCATTTGATTGGAAATTCGTGTACAGCACACCTCAGGTACATTTCCAAACACTGATTGACCCGTTCTGTTTGGCCATCAGTCTGGGGGTGGTAAGCTGTGCTCATTTGCAATTCAGTGCCCCATATCCTGAACAATTCTTTCCAAAAGGAGCTAGTGAAAATCTTATCTCTGTCTGAAACAATTGCCAGGGGTAGTCCATGCAGTTTCACAATGTTGTTGAGAAATATATTTGCAACAGAGGCTGCTGTGAAAGGATGTTTCAATGGTAGGAAGTGGCTGACCTTTGTGAAACGATCTACTACTACCAGAATTGCTGAATATCCTTCTGACTTTGGCAATCCTTCGATGAAATCCATACTGATGGCCTGCCAAGGACTGTCAGGAATGGGTAGTGGTTGTAACAGTCCTGGTGATTTGCACAACTCATGTTTTGCTTGCTGACATACACCACATTGCTTGACGAAATTTTCCACATATGTTCTCATCCCTCTCCAACTAAACAGTTGTTTAACTCTGTGGTATGTTGGTAGAATGCCTGAGTGGCCTCCCACCGGAGTGGAGTGAAATGCCTGAATCAGTTTTGTTTTCAGGCCCTCATTCGCTCCAATCCAAATCTTGCTGTCCTCTTTCAGAAGACCTTCCTGTAGTTGAAAACCAGGACAGGACAGCTCCTACCCCAGTGTTACATGCACCAGTTTCCACAATGAAAGTCTTGTCAAAATTTGGCAAAGCTAACACAGGTGTACTGACCATGGCCTGCTTTAGCAATTCAAAAGCTTGCTGTGCTGCCTCAGACCACACAAATGCTTGCTTCTTTAGGAGGGCAGTCAAAGGTTTTGCCAGCAACCCATAGTTCCTCACAAATTTTCTGTAATATCCAGTAAGGCCTAGGAAACCCCTCAATTCAGTGACAGATGTTGGTACTGGCCACTGTAACATGGCTTCAGTCTTAGTAGGATCAGTTGACACACCTTTGTCAGAAATGATGTGTCCCAAATATTCCAGGGACTGTTGAGCAAAGGCACATTTACTCTCCTTCACAAACAGCTGATTTTCCTTCAGTATATCAAATACTGACTGCAGATGTTCAATGTGCTCCTCTAAAGTGCCACTGAACACCAGTATGTCATCCATAAAGACCAGTACATATTTTCTGTTGGCCCCTGCAAAAGCAAAGTTCATAACACACTGAAAAGTTCCTGGAGCAGTGGCTAATCCAAATGGCATAACTCTGAATTGGAACCGCCCATGATGAGTTTTGAATGTTGTTTTATACTCATCTTCTTCTTTCATCCTTATCTGGTGATAACCAGCTCTGAGATCCAATTTAGAGAACCACTTTGCTCCTCCTAACTCATCCAAAATCTCATCTATTACTGGCATTGGAAACTTGTTTTTTACAGTAATTGCATTCAGTTTTCTGTAATCCACACAGAGCCTCCATGTCCCATCTTTCTTTTTGACCAACAACACTGGTGCAGCAAAAGGACTGATGCTGGGTGTAATTAGACCAGTATCCAACATCTCCCTCACCTGTTTCTCAATCTCATCTTTTTGTAAAGGAGAGTATCTGTATGGTCTACAGTTTACAGGAGCAGCATCTGGTACTAGATTTATTTTATGATCAAAAGCCCTATGTGGGGGCAGGGTTGTAGGTTCCTGGAACACCTGCTTGTTTCTGTCCAATACTTGTTTCACTTCTTGAGGAATTTTTGTAACAGGATCCACTACTATGCGATTTAACAGAGCAGTAGCCCACACTTCATTCCCTTTCTCCCATTTCAGTAACTGATCAGCAGATATCTCTTCAATATTTTCTTGTTGAACAGGCAGCACACCTTGTAATCTGACTTCCTTGCCCTGATACTGAAATTGTATCCACTTGTCAGCCTAGTGACACTGCATTACACCCCATTGTTCGAGCCAATCCATTCCCAAAATAATGTCATGGCCTCCCAGGGGAAGAACCTGCATAGAATTACTGAAACTGTGCCCTTGCATCCACCAGGTCAGTTGAGATACTTTCTCAGTGCAAGAGATCACACTGCCATTTGCCACTTTCACTTGTAAAGGAGTCACCAGAGGTTCAGCAGTAACTGAGATTTTTTCCAGAAAAGCCTTGTCCACAAAAGTATGTGTGCTACCAGAGTCCACTAATATCAACACCACCTTGTTCTGCACTAGAGCTCTCAACTGGATGGTTTTAGGGTTTTGTGCCCCAGACAAAGCATTGACTGAAATAGTAGCACATTCTGCTTGTGCTCCTGCTACTAATGCATCCAACACTGTATCTGAAATAATTTCTTGTGTAGTCAGGACTTCAGCTGCTTTCAACTGAGCACCCCCTGCTGCATTCTGGTTACACACATGCCCTGGCACAAATTTCTCTCCACACTTGTAGCATAGTCCATTTGCTCTACAATATTCCTTCAGTTGTTTTGCCTTCCACAACTCTCCAGCTGCTAGCCCAGAACGACTGTCAGACTTGGTGTATGCAGTTTTTGGAGCACTGGTTTTGTGAGTTTTCTGCTGAAGAAGCAATCCTTCTTGAACTATGCATAGAGAGATGCCAATTGTACAGTGCGTGGTATCTGCAACTCCACAGCAGATCGAAGCTCCTCCTTGAGACCCAGCACAAATCTCGTGACCAGAAACGTATCACTGATGGTGGGTTCATACAGCTTCACTGTGTATACCAGTTGCAGAAACTGTTGCTTATACTCTTCGACAGTATCCACCTGTTTCAGCAGCATTAGTTCCTTCATCTTCTGCCTGTACACATCAACATCAAACTCTAGCAGAATTGCCTGACGAAATTGCTCCCACGTATGAAATTCCCCCGACTGTTTGAACGCCTGGTACCAACGAGCAGCGTTTCTGACAGATACAGAGATGCCGATGTGACTCTGAAACTGTCAGGAATGTGATACAGTCTGAAAAATGCTTCGCACTTGTCCAACCAGATGCGCACCTCTGTGCCATCAAACCTAGGAAAATCCCTCTTCGGCATCCACTGTCGTTTGCCCAGGTTCTCATCTATTTCAGGCATAAGAGGAATGTACGGACCGTGTTGAACTTCAGGTACCTGAATAGGTGGTGGCGGAGGACGCCCCACCGATCGAGGTCCCGCTCCGAGAATGCCATCAGATACCTCGGACGCCGTCGGCGACGCCATCTCAGGCGCACCCTGCTGTTTGTGCATCTGAACCACATGCGCCTGACTCTGCTGCACCTGACTGAGCGTGTTGCAGGACAAATCCACCTTGACCTGCACCTGATCAAGCCGCGCTCCTTGCTCGGTCAGCTTGGCGTCGAGAGCTTCGAGCTGTGCGCTGAGGCCGTCGACTGCGAGCAGCTTGCTCTGCGCGGCGCGGATCTTCGCAAACTCCTTCAGCATCCTTTCCTGGAACGCCTCCATCTCGTCGACGATGAAGCGCGACTGCGGGCTTGGTTTGAATGTCATCGTGGTCGCCAATTTCTCCGAATCAACCCACCTCAGGTCAGGGATTACGCGGATCGAACCCTAGGGTGATCCGCTACCGTCGCCTCGGATTTGCTGGGTACGAATCGGAAAAAAAATTCCGGCGAAACGCGGCGGAGAGGAGCAACGGCTCTGATACCAACTGTCACACCCTACGGAGTTCAGGGGTTGATCGGCGGCTAGCCGGAGCAGAGGTAAGAGACGGAGAGGAATCGGAGATAAGGGGAGCGAGCGAGGAGATAGCGTGTGGAGGGGGATAAGCCAGAATGAGAGGATAGAATGAGCTCAATTTCAAATTTCATACCTCACAGCGTTACACTCTCTCGCTTATATACCGCGAGTTACAACCCAACTCCGGCCCAACGGCCCACACCCAACACCTACTGAACGGCCCAACACCTATTCAAACTTCTCGCGCCTTGGTCGCCTTGATCGCGTGTGCTGGGGTCTCCTCTGCACTTACACCTTCATGTATGACCAAATAGAAGTTGCTTACATCGCCTTTGTGTGAAGCCGATTCAAGATGGTCAACTCCCTTTTAGCACCCTGGGAGATGCTAACATTTGGAGATTACAGGTCCTAGAGATCGATTGCGCCTCCAAGTTACAGGTAACTTCTGCAAGTAATGTTTGTATGAGAGTTGAGGTGCTGAAGATTCACTGCTCTGGTGGGGCGCCTTTGCGAATTTCTGGACTAGAGTATCTAGATGGTCTCGACGAAGTGTGGCTGAAGGGTTCCTACAGGCTACAGCGACGAACTCAGGCAAGAGTAGCAACAGCAGCTTTCCGAGCATAAACAAAAACCTGTCCTGAAGCTAGCATAGCGCCGCTTGTCCTGATAGGCTCTCTGTTCATGTGTTATTCTGTACTTGTAAATTGTAACAAGTCCTATAGGAGTGTGAACTTCTGACAAAGAAATTCCCCTTATAGTGTTTGTGTTTGTGTTCTGGCCACTTATTGCCAATTCTAGAATTGGACCCTTTTATATTTGCTATATGTCGTTATTTCACTATCCTTTTTAATACAGCGTAGTTCTGTTATCTATATATGGTTGGAGAAATTGATTCGTGAGCAGAAGACCGGAAACTCAAAGTGAAGATAGATTTAGTTGGGTATCCGTGCGATATGCGAGACGAACAGACAACAAAGTATGTGTACCCCAGTGGAAATGCCTCTGAAGGAATAATTTTTGTGTCAGCTTGCCAGTTTATCTGGCTGGTGACTCTTCAGTGAACTTGCTTGCGTGTGTTTATGTGATGGTAGGGAGATCCTCGAGAGACATTAGTTAACCTGATTTTGTCAGTGGCACCAGCTAATTTTGTCAATGGCACCACCGCATTGGCCTTCCTAGGTTGCTGGTAGATTAACCTGATTGATTTACCACATGTTTGGGGTCTACCAGTATTGCTTACGGTAATTCGGGACGGTCGTGCAATGACCACAGCAAACAAAAACTAGAAATGTTGTGTGTAGGTAGATACCCTCTACTACTGATCCACTGACAAGTGCAATAATACATATGCACAATTGACACAATAACAGGTTCCATCTTCAGCAGTTGCACCAAAATCCAACAAATTGCCAGACAGATTATGCGGTACAAGGAACTCTGGCAATGGATACAAAGGGGGCAAAGAAAACGGCGACTCGACTCGGTCTTCCTGGCAAAGCATCAAGCCAAGAGTCAAAAGCAGTTCAACATCAGAACCATTGGACCATTCATGTTGGAAACAGAAATAGTTCCCTGCCTTCACAGTGAAACCCCTTTCTTCTCTTCGTTCTGACTAACAAGCGGTAGATCCGCACACCAAACAGGGCAAACAGCTGATGTAAACCGGAGACACCACACAATATTCTGAATGTGCAGCCAACTACAGCCCACACAAATCATGCCATTGTGCAAGGGGAAAAAACAAATTACCGATAGGACTTTTAGCACCACAGTTTTACCTTGATCTGAGGAAGTGCTTGGCACACCAGATGGAGCAATACCGATACTCAGACCCATCAATTCGCGTGGCTTCCTAAAATCGGCTTAACAGATAACATCACACTTGACGTTCAGAAGCCACACAGGTCTGTATTTTCTCATAAAATAAGTGTACATCGTCACAAGTTGGTTTCAACAGAACTAACAGCTTAAATAGCATATTTAATTGTCACTAGATTCCAGGATAATACAAACTTAAACAAACTACAAACATGAGAACTAAACTTTTTTAGGACAAAGCATGAAATTGGTACGGATAACTCCTTTCAAAGGGATCAGCTAGATCCAAATCACGGACACAGAAATCCGTAAAACTGCCATGAAAATGATACGTTGTAAAATGAAGCCGAGCACCTCCTGAGGCCTTCTTATCCAGTTGAAGCTTCTCACGTTGCCGTGTAAAAAACTCCTCTTTGAAATTACTCGGATAAACCTGAAGAGTCATTAACTCTAGCACTCTCGCGTTTAGTAAAAAGAATGTGGCAAAGTCAACATCTGACTTGGTGCCCACATAATATCGCCAGTCAATTGTCTTCAGACGGATGTCAAGAGATCTTATTAGATTCTGGTGTTTACGGCGCCACAAATTCTTTTTCCCTGGCTTAATTGACTAACAAAACATAACCAAATGAAAAACGCCCAGTTCAGAACAATAAGCAGATCACATGAGAAATGAACACTATGAACCATTAAGGAAGAATTGTTACCTCAATGTACAGCCTTTCCAAGCAAGGAAAGCATCTCATCAAGTCAATAACAACATCCAAACTAAGAGCAATCATACGAACAGATAAAATCTTGACAGTGCGCACCGTCTCCGTCAAGCTATCAACACGCAATCCCTTCATGAAGCATGGAAGATGACATTATAAACCATCTATAAGTGCAGAAACTACATAATTCATCACCATAAGTGCAGAAATTGATCGAGAAGGCAAGTGGTACCTGAATAACTGTCGAGTATAGCGTGAGTGTGGTACTAGAATCAGATAAATAGGAAGATAGGCAGCCTAGGGTCTCCAATTTAGGTGCGGAGATTACCGATATATGCGCGGGTTCAGCTGAGCCAAATAGGAGCAACCTTTCAAGACAAGGGGCATTCTCGATGATGACTTCCTTTAATATGATGAGCTCTCCCCAATAAGCTTCCACACCTATGCCTCTAAGGCTGATGGAGTTGATTCGGACACAACGGAAGCCAGAGCCGCGGCGAATCAGCAAGCACTCTAGAGCGGGGCAACCATCAATCATGGTTTGTAGTGAGGATTCGGATATGGTGACATTTTCAAGCCCGAGCTTGTTAAGCTTAGGGAAGAAAAGCGCTTGGGCCATGCTGTCAGGGATGTGGCACTCTCCGATGGTGGCAACGCCGAGGGTGTCAGAGAAGCGGAAGGCAGCTGCAGGCAGCGGCGCCGGCTGCGGTATTCCCCGTGGATACGGGAAGAGCTCAAGCTCGTGGAGGTTGTCGAGGGCGGGGGATCGAAGCCAGGCGTCGGCTTCGTCGCCGTGGAGGTGGTAGATGGGCGCGCAGAAGCGGCGGCCGGGGCCCCGGTGTGAGGTGAGGATGCGAGACACGATGGCGTCGAGGCCCTCCGCGTGGAATAAGAATGGACGGTAGTCGAGGTTGAGAGGGGCGGAGCGCCAGAGGTGGCGCCACCGGGAGGCGAGGATCTGCGTGCGCGCGCCTTCCTTGGTGGGGAGGAGCGAGACGATGTCCCCGAGGACGCCGTCGGGGAGGCCGCTGATGCGGTAGCCGTCCCCGCCCCCTTCCGCTGCGTCCAGCGGCGGATCCGCCGTAGCCTCCGGGCCGCGCCCTTCTGCAGCCGCCGACTTCCTCTTCTTCGAGCACGGGCCGCCCGCCTCCACCTCCATCGCCGGCGGGGTAGGGTAGGGTTCGCCTCCGAGGGAAAAAGAAATGGGAAGCGCTAGTCCTAGACCATCCGATCGAACTTACACCCAACGCTCGATCTGTTAGCAAACCCCGTGCATGATTTGCTGGTTCGTCATAACTGCTACGTCGTCGTTCCTTTTCTTACGGGATGGGCCCGGTGCTACTTCTTTCAAACAATTTGTTTGCTTCCTACTTATAGGCTCCGTACAATTAGTTTGCTTCCAAGATTGATGCATCATTCCATCTATAAAAAAGGATTGATGCATCATTTTGTCCACCTGATTTATTTCTTTATTTTAGATATTCTATTCTGAGCCAACCATATTTGCTTCCATCATATAATAATATGCGTCATGAGCGTACAACCAAATTTGTTTCGATTTAATGAAAAATGTGTGATTATAAATGTTTATTTTGCTTCCAACCGAGCACCAATTTATTTCTATCGACTCATCGATTTGTTTCCACTGCAACTCAATTTTTCTCCTATCAGGATAAATATGTTGACCAAACGTTCGGTATTTGCGTACAGATCCGAACGACGCGATCTCCGTGCGATGGGGGCATTGAGCGCCTGCTACACATCGCCGGCGGCAGTTTCCTTTTTTTTGGGCGATTAATTAGTCTGCGCATGTAACTTCGTTTCCTTTTTCTATTCAATTTCTCAGTTTCCTTTTCTTCCAGCCGTTTTCTTTTTTTTCGACCACTCCTTGCATATGTTTCCTTTTTCCAAAAAAAGTGTAGAAGCTGAGATTCAAACCTGCAACCTATAGGTAAGTTCACGACTCAATAACCAACTGGGCTATCACGGTTTTGTGACTAAATTTTGTTCAGTTGCCTTTTTGTACCTTTGATCTCCGGCCAGAAGAGCAAAAAACAATCTCGCGTGTGTGCATGGTGCATAGTATTCGAATCTGAATTTCTAGCCAACTAAGTCACTTATGCGTACATTTTATACGAACACTATCCTTTTTAATACAAGAAAAATAAAAATATTACTAGTATCAAGAAATCTAATTTTCAAACCCTGGTAATTTACATGCAGCGGAGCTGATAACCTTTGTACGACCACCTCGGTAACTTTTGACATAAAAAAGGAGAGGGTTGTTGAAAAACATACCACCGATAACTTTTGTGTAACCACATGATAATTTGCACACATGGAGCTGATAACTTACGTACAAACACCGCGATAACTTTTGATTCGGAGGAAAAAATGTTGTTGAAAACATACCTGGTAAATTTTGTACACATAACATGGTAATGTACATATCGATAACTTACTCAGTCAAAGTGTGATAATTTTTCGACCTAGAGGGAAGTTGTTGACTAAAAGAAGAAGTAATCGTCTAAAGTGGGACTCGGACCCACGAGCCCTGTCATGGTAGCAACAATGTACTAACCAACACACCATGTCTTGATTGTTGACCAATAAGTAGGAAATATGACAGTTAACCTTTTTTTCACTTTCATATGAGCCAAAAAAACATTTTTATTCTTGTGTTTTTTTTTGTTTTTCTTAAGTTGTCTTGTAGTCTCCCATATACCAACGGGTTGTATACCTTGCCCATGTAGCCTCGTTGTAAATATCATGGCAACTTCACATGAGGGATTTTTTTGGGTTGAAACATACATCGGTAACTTCAGTGCAAATGGCATGGTAATTTGTGTACCGGAACCCGATAACTTATGTATAAATGTCATGGTAATTTCGACCGGGGGTGGAAAAATATTGAAACATCTCTTCAGTAATTTATGCGTAAACAACACGGTAATTTCTGCATGGCAACCCTGATAACTTAGGCATAAACACCATGACAACTTTGACTTGAAGGAAAAAAGTTATCAAAAATGTACCCCGGTAACTTTTTGTATAAACATCATGGTAATAACGCATCATATACATGATAACTTAGGTACAAACACCATGATAACCTGGACCCCGAGGAAAATTTGTTGGGAAATATAACCTTGATAACGTTTGCGTGAATATCATGGTAATAGAAGCACTGCATACCTGATACTTAGGTAAACCACGAGGGGAGGGAGTTGTTAAAAAACATATTCCCGATACTTTGTGTGCAAATAACACGGTATTATACACACAATAAAGTTGATAACCCACTACAAACCCCACGGTAACTTTTGGCCCCGGGATGAAAGTTTGTTGAAAACATAGCCTGGTAACTCGTGTGTAAATAACATGGTAATATACATATAATAGAGCTGATAATTTACTTAATCCAGGCGTGGTAACTTTTTGACTAGGGAGAAATGTTGTTAAATAATACCTCCCAATAACTCATGTGTATACAATATGATATACACACACTTGAGAGCTGATAACTCATATACAAATACCGCTGTCATTTTTTGACCGAGAGAATTAAAATTGTTGAAGAACATACTCGATAACTTTTGTGCAACATGGTAATATACACAACAAAGTTGATAACTCACTTCAAACATCATAATCATTTTTTTACTCTGGGATAAAAGTTTGTTGAAAACATACCCTCGACTCTTTTGTGTAATGACACGGTAACTTATGTATGACAGACATGATAACTTACGTAGCCCAGATGTGGTAACTTTTGGTCCGAAAAAAAATCATCAGAACATAGCAACATGGGATCTAGTTTCGAAGATCTCATCGAGACGATTTTTTTCGTGAAAATAGTTTTTCAATCGGGGCGACGGTTTAAGCTACAAAACATTTTGAAGTTTGAAAAAAGGAAAGAATCTAGGATGACATCAGCTTTTCATCATTTAGTGCATATATGCATGTAATTAGAGAAAGGAGTGCACGTGAAGGAAAAATTAGTCATTTTAATGCATGCATGTATATAATGAGAGTGAAGTAAGGGTTGTTCTTGCCTATTGCTAAAATCCGAACGTTTGGTAGTTATAAAAGTCCAAATATATTTGCTTCCACTGTAGCTATACATTGTTTCCACAAAAAACGAAAAATTACTTCCAAAGAAAAGGGAATCTGCTTCCATGAAACCAAAGTATAAATACAATCACAACACATTACAACAAAATATGATACAATATTCAGGCCTAATATATCTGCTGGGAATCCCTGGATATGGTCTTGAGCTGCACCATGAAACTTGCTTCGATCTACATTTTGTGGATGTTATAGAAACTTGCTTGCATCTCGGAAGTGTGGATATTATAAAAATATTTTGCTTCCACGGTGAAACTTGCTTCCATCTACAGTGAATTGGCCTCCATGGCAAACAAACATGTTGTGATTTTACAGATTTTACTAAAAGAAATTTGTACTTATGTGATGGTATGCTTACTTTAAAAACATTAAACTGTCGCTTCCATCGACTAGATAATTCTCTTTAACCAAATAAGACATTCCTTTAGGAATGAACCATAATCATGAGTATACATGCTTCAAAAGACATGAGTGTGTTTCCTGTTTGCTTAAAAATGCACAAAATTATTCATCCATAATTCCATGACCGTACTACATGCTCAAACAATGTGGTAACTCCTGCTAGCTTGCTACTTGTTGGGATCATGGAATATGACAGCGTGGACATCAAGTCATTTCATTTGGCGTGGCTCCTCAAGGCGCACAATATTTTGGGGCATGAGCAGCACATCGGTATTGCTTCCGTCAGCTTGAAGGAAGTCATTCGTCAGTGGTGCTTCAAACATCAGTAAATTTTCCTTCCAACGAGGTGGTGCATCCAACACTGCCCAAATCAACAGTGAATTGTTGATGCAAATCATCATTTCAACTAAAGCAATATACAGAAATTGAAAGGGGCACTGAAAGAAAGAGAAATCACGTCGGTGATGGAAAATATAACAAAGCATGTTTGTTAATAAATAAATAAATAAATATCTCCATGCACTAGAAAGAAATATACTAAATCAAGAAGCATGGTCACAATTCTATCTGTTCATGAGAAGCATGGGACAAGCACCTACGTAGCATGGATTCTAAGCAATGATCTTGATAGGTGAATGTAAGCATTTTTTCAAGGATACGTCAAGGATGACATATCAATATCATAGATAGAAAGTGCCATGATGGCAAATATTCAGTTACAAGTTACCCACGGCTATTGCAGCCAAAGATGTTCTGAAGCCAGGCTCCGAATGAAAAGGGTAATTACACAGTTGAATATATATGCATCACAAGCTAGAATGAAATGGCTTGAAGCATATGTATCTATGAAGCTCCTAGGAAGCATGTCAAAGGATTAATATGCCACTTGTACACAGCAAAGCACCTAGAACAGATTCAAAGATGTAGTACTGCATGTGAGACTACATGGGAGCATGAACTGTTTCGATAATTATATATAAGTAGGAAAAGCAAAATAAAATAAAATTAAGAAGCAGCAAGCAAGGAAGCTTGGATCGGAAACTGTACAAGCACATGAAGTGTGATGTTGGAAGCTCCATTTGCATGATGTATGACAATAAGATAGGTAACATAGAAAATGAGCTATATGCGGGAGCTCAATTAGAAGCATAGTAAGATCAATGAAAATTGAGGCAAACTAGTATTGTGGCCAACAACAGAATGGATGTTTTGTCACAAGCGTACAAATTGATTGAATTCTTAAACTATAGAAGCAGATTGTATAGATTTCAGTAGCATCTGTCAATTTAGACACTGCATAACAAAGAAGCATGAAAATGATACTTTGGGAACAGAACTAGTCTTGGATGGAAGCATGCAAAACTGAAATTGTAAAGCAAAGTAATATTACCACCAAAGGTTGTCATGCATATTATTCTGATGTGCGTATCAAATTATAGATGATATTGTAGGAGATATGCCCTAGAGGCAATAATAAATGATATTATTTATCCCGAGTTCATAATTATGTTTATGTTCCATGCTATAACTGCAATGATTCTCGAGTTTGCAATATCCACGAGGCTCGGAGGAAGACTCATATGCACGTGTGGAATAATAAACGGTAAGAAGAATTCCTAGTCTGGCCTCTAAGACTAGCTCAAGTGTTGCATGATGGTTCTATTTTCCTGATCATGGGCATGTCTATGCCAGCAATTTTGAGGGCACAATGTTAAGAGAACATTTGTGTTGAATCGACCCGGATTGATGTTATGCTAAGAGATTCATTTGTCACAAGTTAATGGTGCATAACACAGAGATGGTTAACGTTTGCATGATTCCTTAGACCATGAGAGTATCGAGTTTCTTCATGCTTGCTTCATGAACTTTGGGGTTTGTTAAACGTCATCCGTAAATGGGTGGGTATTACGGCGGCTTATGGGTTCATGGAAAAGTGTGTCAAGTAACTTGATAGCTCAAGATTGGGATTTGCTCCTCCGATGATGGAGAGATATTATCAGGCCCTCTCGGTATTACGGTATCCATAATCGTCTGGCCAGACACAGTGTGATTTGATCACTGGGATGCCGGAACACGGAAACGAGAAAAGAGAACAAAACCGGTAACGAGGTAACTTGCATGGTGGACAAATTGTTCGTCCACGGGGATGCAACAAATCTCACCTCGGGTGTTTGTGACATATCGCGAAGCAACAGGAATAGCTCACTGCAACTGGAGGTTCACTCGAATATTCATTCGTGTGGGTATAGGGGTCAATATGGGTGTCCACGGCTCCGATGTTGATCATTGATCGGAAGGGGTTCCGGGTCATGTCTATACTTCACCGAACCTATAGGGTCACACGCTTAAGGGTCATCTATCTGCTGAATACTAGACAGGGAGTCTGAGAGAAAATCATCGAAAAGTTTCGGACACCGAAAAGTTTCGGACAGCGGAAAAGTTCCGCAGAGAGAGGTCACCGGATGAGTTTCGGTGAAACCGAAATAGTTGTTTCGGGGTATGCCATTAAGTCAAAATGGTTTCGGCACATGCCTGATAATTCTTGGAGGGTGCCAGAATCATTTTGGAATTTTGTTGGAATTTTCAGAAATAAAAACCGGAAATGTTCCGGAGCTGCAGGAACCGGTTCAGATGCTTTTCGCAGATGAAAATCACTAAACTGGAATTGTTCCAGAACACGTTGAAAATTATTATGGTGGGTACTGGAAATGTTCTAAGCCCACATAAATATTTTCAGTTCGAACGGACGCTGAAAAATGTCGTCGTGAATAGTGAAAGTGCTTTTTGGGATATTTTATGGAAAGCCACCTTTTGGGGCTTTGCCCAAAAGATCTAGGGATGACATGGATGGATTGGGAGGCCCTCATGAGGGCCCCCCAAGGGGTGTGGCCGGCCACACTTGGGGCTCCACCTTGGAGCCCCTCTTGTTCCTTGGTTTCACTCTTATGTCCTTGAGGAAGGACTTCATTCATGTGCATTTTGGGTTTTTGTGTTAAACTACCCTACCCCTTGGGATTTCCTATAAATAGAGGTGGAGGGGCAGCCCTCCACACACACTCTTTCTCACATACAAGTGTCATGCATGATCTGGCTTCTCTCTCCCTCCCAGCGAAATAGTTTCGTAGAGCCGTAAGGATGTCTGGGTTCCGGCAGGAACTAGTTCTGGATGGCGAAGCCCTACCGAATAGATGACACCGTATGTGTGCAACTCTGTAGAGAGATCGTAGTTTCGGTCTTAGTTCGTGAGTGCCTCCCGTAGGGCTGTCCGTGTGACCGTCCGAGTTTCGAAGGTCCTCCCGAAGGGCTGTCCGAGTGACCATTCGAGTTTCGAAGGTCCTCCCGAAGGGCTGTCCATGACACCGTCCGGGGGGGCTGTTCGAACGCCTCCCGGAGGGCTGTCTGAGGAGCAGATGAGGGTATACATCCTCGCGGTTGGGAGGTTCTAAATCCTAGCTGCGGGGATCTGCACCGCCGATCGTCATCGACTCTACTTCCCGCTGCGCTACGAGTCGGTAACGAAAAAGATCAAACCATGTATGCAGTCTCCATAGTGGTCCTGGGCTGGTGCGTAGGTCGGAAATTTTTTGTTTTCTGTCGCGTTCCCCTACAGTGGCATCATGAGCCGTGCTATGCGTAGATGCAGGTTGCGATCTAGAATACATAGAGATGTATGGGTATTGCATAATATAATTAGGTAGTAGATGAGATCTATTGCTGAAAATTATTTATGCGGGTGACAGATGAAATCTGTTACCCGACGTTCTTGTTGCTTCCCTAGAATTTGCATTTGCTCAATCTCGAGACAGCATGGTGGAATTTGACAAAGTTCTGGCAATCCGTGATCCTGATTGATCATGGAAGTGCTATCAGTTCTTTGGGTTCTGCCGTAGTCAAAAGAAAGATGAAATTTGCAGATGAAAGGGCATTGCAGATATGATCTGCACGGGGGTCATGCGTATGACGAAGTTTAGTATGGGGCTCGAGATTTAATTATCTCGTGTTTCATACACCCCGAGATGTTAATCTAGCAACTTGAATAATCATACTTGATGATAAAACGTTGGTAGCTGCGGTTTAAGTCAAAACCTTAGAAGCCACGTAAAATAAATTTTTGCATAAACCAATTAGAGGCGTCTAACTTGGTTTTGTAGGATGTGCATGTGATGTGGTATAGCAATGCTCATATTCAATTTGATTATGTATGAGATGACTATATGATGTAATTAACATGACCTGCGTGTCATGATTCGGCATGATGGCTGGAGCCATATGATTGTCACTTTAATGACCTGCGTGTCAACCTTAAGTAATGCACTTATTTTATTAGCTATAGAGATAGCAATATTATCTGGTGCATCAACAGGGTGGTGGCAATCTTCGTGAAGGTGAACACCGACGCGAATGCCGAAGACGAAGAAATGAAATACTTCTCCGTCAGAAAGGGCTATACCATATCATGCTATTATGAATTGCCTGAGATGTTTATCCCTTATGATGCACCCTTCTTGATTGCGCGGTAGTCGCTTTTTATTAGGGTGATCTCTCACTTAAAATATCAAAGTAGTTAGTGTTCACCCAAGTGTAGCACCGTCTGAAATTCGTATCTTTTCGGGGTGCGCCATGTACACATGAGCACGAACGAATCGAGAGGAATGAGGCGGGTGAGGTCAGACCTCGCAGCAAGATCACTTGGTTGTCTTTGACGTTCAGGCAGGAGAGTCCTGAGCTCGGAACACGCCCATCGAAAGATGAACAAGAATCACATAGAGATGTGATCGGCAAGTTGGCCTACCGATTGAAATTCGTGTCATCAGTGATGAACCCGTCAATGGCATCGAATAGAAATATGGATCTTGAATCACTCTAAATCAATTATGAGAGATATTGATTTGAGTGGGAGCGCACTGTTGAATTAACATGTTTAATTCTCAGTGCAATTAATTATGAACACTGTCTAAGTGTTTCTTGCAAAATAGTTGTAGAATAATGGCTCGCGTTTCCACCTTCCCTGTTAAAATTGAATAGCTGTTAAATATCTGGTTAAAACTTTACGTTTGGTAACGTAATGTGAGGATTGTCCTCAAAAGTGCCGAGAAGGATTTTGTCCTATCGCATGCTTTCCGTATCCTCCCGCTAATGCTATGGATCATGTGACTCTCGTCCTTCGATCCAAAAGCTAGAATTCTGTTACGGTCAAGTGGAATATGTTTGCTTCCATGAAACCCAAACTTCGAAAGTTGGGATAGTTATATGATATTCATGGAACTGAAAATTATTTTCAGATACAAACAAAGCAATGTTTGTTTGCAAGTATTAGTAAAAGTGTTTACTATGCATTTGACTGTTGGGAAAGGGATCCAGAAGAACGCCTGTCATATAATGAAAGGTGAATAAAACAACAACTTAAAGAGAAAGGAAGTGTCCAAAGGGTGTTAGTATGACTTACACGCCTAGGAAGTCCGGGGCTAACGCCACTCTTAAGTTGGGTGCTTCTTTTGCGAGTAGGAGAAATACTAAAAGTTAAACAGTTAGAAGTATAAAGGCAGAAAGAGAGATGACTGGAATATCCAGCTCATGTATGAATGTCATACAAGTTTTTGATGTATAGTAGGCTGGTCAAAGATATAGTTCTTGGGAATTATGGTTAAACATGTTAATCACTAATTCTTGGGTATTGTGAGTTAATCACAAAGATACCCGCTCGATTGCATTCTGTTGCGAATCAATGTAAGAGCTACTATGGCCTAAAAAGACTAGCCAGAAATGAGGTTAAGGTATACACAGGGAACATAGTAAATGTTACTATACCTTCCATCGGTGTATTGCCGTCTGTATTTATTTTCATAATTCATTTAGAGTTTTACAAACTCTAGCCCATTGCATAAGGTATCTTGCAAGAAGGTTGTTCATAAGAGAACTTTTTATGTTCGATGTTATGAATAACACAAGGGCCATACTTTCATTATGAATGAGATGTATGTTATGAATATTGATAATAATACAATACCTCTGGGTTTACTTTCATAATTCATTTTAGAGTTTCTTACACTCTAGCCCATTGCATAATGTTTATTGCAAAAGGGTTGTTCATAAAAGAACAATTGTTGTTCAGTATTATGAATAACATGAAGGGCCATGCTTCCATCCAAGATGGGATGTATGTTATGAATATTGATGGTAAAATGATACATCCATAACACTGACGCTAAATGTCGCAAGACTATGAGAATACCACACATGTGTGGAACTGCATTTGGTCACATTGGAGAAACCCGCATGGAAAAATTCCATTATGATGGACTTTGAAGTCGTTTGATTTTGAATCATCTGACACTTGCAACTTTCCTCCGAAAAGTGAAGTGACTGAAATACCGTTCACAGGCCATAAGGAACGAGCAACAAACTTATTGGTGATCATACATTTTGATGTGTGTAGTTCAATAAATGTTGTTGCAAGTAGTGGATTTATATATCTTCAGAAATGACTCAAGTAGATATATGGATATTTGCTTGATGAGACGTAAGTCTGGATCTTTTGAAATCATTCGAAAGGTTTTCAAAAATGAAGTAGAAGTTATTGTAACAAGGAAATTATGTTTCTACAATTTGATTGCAGAAAGGAATATTTGAGTTACAAGTTTAGCGAATGTCTGATGAGTTGTGAAAAGAGTTTCATAACTTACACCTTCCCGGAACACCACTATGAGTGGAATGTCTGTGAAGATGTAATCAAACCATTTATGACATGGTAAGGTCAAAGATGACATAAATAAATTTGCCATTATCCCTTTTAAAGTGATGCTTTAGAGACTGCGGCTTTTACACTGAAAAGAGCTACATCGGGTCTGTTGAAATGAAGCCATGGTATGGTACGCCCAACCATGTTATATCTTTTCTTAACATTTGGAATATGGGGCTTGTGTAAAAGGTTACAAACCTATTCCAAATCAGACAAGTGCTACTTTGTAGGTTATACCAAAATGTTGGGTATTCCTCCCTCACTATACCGAGGCAAATAGTTTTGCCGCGAAACGGTGTGCTTTTAAAGAGAATGGTTCTTTCAAAAAGGTGAGTGGGAGAATAGTGCAACTCGACGAGATAAACAGTATCTTCGTCATCAGATCAAAGGAAAGAGACCTTGGAAGTAATTCCAGAGTTTCCTACTGCGACTGATACGGAAGTCTCTACAATAAAATGTATGAACTTCGGTCGAACTTGCAGCTGAACCACGTAGGCAAGGCTCGTGCAAACCTCTCAGGTGCGCAAACGAGATATTGTTGTTAGACAACATTATACCTACGATACACAAGGAAGCGTTGATGGGCCCTGACTCCGGAATTGGCTAAATGCCAATACAACCCGAGTTAGTTTCCATATAAGTGATTCAAGATTAAAACCTTGATACACCTTTCGGAAGACTTAGAGTCTAACGAATATTTATGGAACTTAAAACTGATACGGATAAAAATGTTTTATCCATAAAGCTCGACTTGTTGAAATAACAAGTTCAAGAGTTGACTACGATAAGGTTGTTTTCATCGTAGCGATGCTTAAAGTCGGTTCGGGTTGAACTAGCAATTAATACATATTTCAATCATGAGATATGAAACATGGATGACAATAGGATTTCCATTTGATGGAAATTAAACCAAGGACTTGCATGTGTTACAGTCCAAGGCATTTTGTCTATCCAGAGGATGCTAGTAAGGGTGCAAACTTCAGAGTTCCAGCGATGGACAGAAGAGAGCAAAATGGAGTTGGAATCTTCGTGCTTTGATGAAATGGTCAAAGGGTTCTGACTTCATCAATGGGTAACGAAGATGCTTGTAATTCAAGAAAGTAAGTGGGAGCTTAATAATATTTCTAAAAACCTTGTGTGCTTGACACATTGTTAATTGGAAATAAATTTCTTGACACGAATTAGGACTTCATTTGAAATTGTTTTTGATGAAGTGCTTAGGCAGAATAGCCTCAATTTTAGGCATGATGATCTATGGAGATAGATTTACCTAATATGGCTAAGCAATGAATACATATTGACAAGGTGCTAAAACCTATTTAGCATTAAAAACACCAAGGAGTGATTCTTGACTAAGTCACATGGAAAGAGTTTTTACAAGACTCGGTGTCCCAAAACACTGAGGAGTAAAATACATGATGGAGATTCCACACACCTTCGTGTTTTGGATTAATCATGTATTCCATGGTATGTAAAACAACCAGATATGTCTGCCCAAGGTGTTGCGAGTATGGATACTAAAGTGATCAAAGTACTGATCGTGGGACAACAGTGAAAGATGTCATTGAGTACTAGAGTAAGTACTGATGATATGTTTGTTGCAAGCGGAGATCATGAAGAGTTCGTTGTAAAATGTTACATCGATACAGTCTTCATCTTTTCTCCATGCGATTTTCGATTTAAGTTAAGGGTTTTGTGTAATACACAATATGGTGGCACGGTAGTTGGAAATTGTTCCCAACAGGATACTGTGGTGAATTCTATAACAAATGACTAAGTATGTTGACGCTTTAGAAGCGACAAAAGAAAATGTTGAATCATATAGTTCATTCATGAACTTAGTATGGTTCCAAGATGGCTTTTGTCAATGGGACACTACTGCAGGTAGTTGCTTCATAACTCAGTCTGAGGAATCCAGGTTCGTCCTATGATTCACATACATACAACGCCAAGTCCACACAAAATATGAATTTTGTGAAAGCATGAAAATGCGAGGATATGCAGAGATACACACGGAGCTGAAGTTGTCAGATCCGATGGACATCAGGCTATACCACATGCGAAGCATTTTTTACACCAGTATGCCATAGGAGTAAAGTGCATTAGCATTAACTAGATTATTGACTCTAGTGCAGGTGGGAGTCTGAAGGAGATATGCCCTTGTAACGCCCACGATGCGGCTATATCTCCCACGTGTCGAGGCACGACTTAGAGGCATAACCGCATACTGGTTTTGTCGCAAGAAGGGTCACCTTCACACAATCCCATGTAATGAACAAGAATGGGATAAAGAGTTGGCTTACAATCGCCACTTCACACAATACATAAATATCATCATACATCATCCAAAATACAATCATATAGACCGACTACGGTCAAAATCCAGATGAGAATAAGACAACCCCAAATGCTAGATCCCCGATCGTCCCAACTGGGCTCCACTACTGATAATCAGGAAAAGACACATAGTAACGACCACGTTCCTCGTCGAACTCCCACTTGAGATCGACGCTATCATCTGCACTGGCATCGTCGGCACCTGCAACTATTTTGGTAGAATCTGTGAGTCACGGGGACTCAGCAATCTCACACCCGCGAGATCAAGACTATGTAAGCTGGTAGGAAAGGATGGTGCAATGAGGTGGAGCTGCAGCGGCAAAAGCATATATGGTGGCTAACTTGCGCAAATGAGAGCGAGAAGAGAAGCAACGGAACGGACGTCATCTAGCAATGACCAAGAAGAGGTCCTGAACACCTACTTACGTCATGCATAACTCAGACCGTGTTCACTTCCCGGACTCCGCCGAGAAGAGACCATCACGGTTACACACGCAGTGGATGTATTTTAATTGGGTCATGTGACAAGTTATCTACAACCGGACATTAACAAATTCCCATCTGCCTCATAACCATGGGCACGGCTTTCGAAAGATAATACCCTGCAGGGGTGTCCCAACTTAGCCCATCATAAGCTCTCACGGTCAACGAAGGATAAACCTTCTCCCGGAAAGACCCGATCAGTCTCGGAATCCCGGTTTACAAGACATCTCGACAATGGTAAAACAAGACCAGCAAAGCCGCCCGAATGTGCCGACAAATCCCGATAGGAGCTGCACATATCTCGTTCTCAGGGCACACCGGATGGGCAAGACGTCGGGTTGGCATAGACCCTGGTTGCCCAGGGGGCGCCGGACATCGCCCAGTTTGGGCCAGCATTCGAAGGAACACTGGTCCGGGGTTTAAAATAAGATGACCCTCGGGCTCGCGAAAACCCGGGGGAAAAAGGCTTAGGCGGCAAATGGTAAAACCAAAGTTGGGCCTTGCTGGAGGAGTTTTATTCAAGGCGAACTGTCAAGGGGGTCCCATAAATCACCCGACCGTGTAAGGAACGCAAACTCAAGGAACATAATCCCGGTATAACAGTAACTAGGGCGGCAAGAGTGGAACAAAACACCAGGCATAAGGCCGATCCTTCCACCCTTTACCAAATATATAGATGCATTAATTAAATAAGAGATATTGTGATATCCCAACATATCCATGTTCCGACATGGAACAAACTTCAACTTCACCTGCAACTAGCAACGCTATAAGAGGGGCTGAGCAAAAGCAGTAACTTAGCCAAACAACGGTTTGCTAGGAAAGGATGGTTAGGGGCTGACATGGCTAAAATAGGAGACATGATATAGCAAGTGATAGGTAGCGAGCATGGCAATAGAGCGAACAACTAGCATAGCAAAGATAGAAGTGATTTCGAGGGGTGGTCATCTTGCCTGCAAGGTTCTCAGAGTTGTCGAAAGCTTGATCCTCGTAAGCGTACTCGACAGGTTTCTCGTTCACGAACTCGTCTCCCGGCTCTACCCATGACAAGGACACAAACAAACGGAACCACAATCAACAACGAGGAATGCACAAGCAACATGATGCAAAACATGTATGATATGCAAGATATGATATGCGATGCATATGCGTGCTCCGGAAGGAAAATGATGAACATGGCAGTAACCTGGCAAACCAAGTATGCCACTGGAAAGATGAGATGATTTCGGTCGAAATCGATATAAAGATCACCGGAATCGGATGCACGGTTTGCAAATGGCAAGCAAAACAAGAATGACACGAATCTGCGATTAACAGCAAGATAGCACTTAAAATGCAACAAGTAACAATGCTACAGCACCCCAACATAGCAACAAAGCACATGGCAGTAATCTACAGGAGATGCTTGACAAAAGATGAACACTGAGCTACGCTAGTTCACAACATATCAAGCTTCAACAAGCATGGCAAAAGTGCAAAAGATTACAGGTTCACAGACTTAGTGAAAAACTGGACATGGCAGACATCAGCATCAGGTAGCAATGTTCAGAGCACAAAATCAACATGGTACAGGGACTTAACATAGCAAAACAAGGCATGGTAGTGTTCTACTAAAAGCACATGACAAAAGTCCCTTACTGACCATAAGCCAAAAAGGACCAGAAGATATGATGGCAAGCATGTAAACATAGCAAGTTTCGTTATCAGGTTTCAGACTTAGCAGAAAACAGAGCATGGCAGAAATATTAATATGTAGGCCTCTTTGTGAGCTTGATGCACTGACTACAGAGCAATGCATGACAAACCAAGCATACCTACAGAAATATGGAATGTTTATGAAGCTATCCATGGCAAGAACAATTGCATAGCATGTATGGATCAACTACAATAAGCTTGGCAAAAATGCATATCATGTTAAGAATCTGCCAGAAATATTTTATAACAAAAGTAGAGCAAGATTGAGTCATGCTACGACACTCCATAATTGCAAACAATTGCAGGAATGGATCAATTACAACTATATCTAAAAAACATCCTTGCTGAACATCTCCAAAATATGCATGGATCTCTCTGTAGCATCAAGTTTACATGGCAACAAAATTACAGCAGACAAGGACTTAGAGAAATCACTAAGTCCCTGAAATCAGAAATATTACGGGGCCTAATTTGCATGCTTGTGCTAGTCACCACAGAGATACCAAAAATATATGGACTACACCACTGGAAAGATGGCATGTCATACTTCAAAACACATGTAGAGTTCATGCTCAAAATATGCACAGATTAAATGATACAAAAATAACAAATCTCCAAGTTCTGTTAAGAACCAGAGAATAACAGCAACTAGCCCTCTTCCAACAGAGATTTGGGCATCAAGATGACCTCTAATGAACATAGTGCAATTGAACAAAATGAAGAGCATCATGAGGCAAACAATTTGACATATTACACGCACAAATCGGAGCTACATGCAAGAAGTTATCGCATCTCGAACAAAGGCACTTGCTAAAGATTTTCCAGGACTTGGAGAAAAAAAAAGGGGGGCGAGAAAGTCAACGGGCACGTACAGTGTAGATCGGATCGAGCGGAAGAGCTCGAGCTCGAGCCCGTCGCCGGTCGGGAGGAAGAGGAGCGACGGGGAGGCGGCCGGAGGAGGAGAGGCGCGGCCGTCGGCGGCGGCCTCGGGAGGCGCGTCGGGCGGCGGCGGAGATGGCGGGGCTGGCCGGCGCCGGCGAGGGCAGGCGGCGGCGCGGGGCGCGGGCGGCGGCGCACGGGAGGCGAGGCGGCGGAGGGCGCGCGCGGCGCGGGCGGCGGCGATGCGGGCCGGCGGGCCCGCGGCGGGCCTGCGGGCCGGCGCGGTGGAGGATCCGGCGGCGGGCCACGTGTCACCACGGGATTGGACGGGGCGCGGCGGCGGACGTGTCCGGCGGAGTACGGACGCGTCCGGCGGCGCGGAGGGATTTTTTAGGGTTTGGACTGCGGTTGTATTTCGGGATGCCCACATATTTATAGGTAGAGGGAGCTAGGAGGCTCCAAATGAGGTGCGGTTTTCGCCCACACGATCGTGATCGAACGACCTAGAGCATGGAAGAGAGTTTGGTGGGTTTTGGGATTGTTTTGGAGGGGGTTTTTGCTGGACACACAAATGGACTTTGCGGATGCCCGGTTAACCGTTGGAGTACCAAACGACCTCCGAATGGAACGAAACTTGACCGGTAGGGGCCACATGACAAGCCTCGGTCCATTCCGAGAAAGCTTGACACACGCACACGAAAGAAAACAAGAGGGGTGCACCGGAGGAGTTAGGAGCGCCGGATTGGAAAACGGACAACGGGGAAAATGCTCGGATGCATGAGACGAACACGTATGCGAATGCAATGCACATGATGACATGATATGAAAATGCATGACATGACAAAATACAAAACGAAAGACAAAACCCGACAACGGAGGGAAAATCATAACACATAGCCGGAAATGGCAAGAGTCGGAGTTACAAATATGGCAAGTTACATGCGGGGTGTTACAACACTCCACCACTACGAGAGGATCTCGTCCCGAGATCTAGGACTGAAAGAACTCCGGATATTCGGAACGGAGATGGTCCTCGCGTTCCCAGGTGGCTTCCCGGTCGGAATGGTGCGACCACTTCACTTTCAGAAATTTGATAGACTTGTTGCGAGTCTTGCGCTCAGTTTCTTCAAGAATAGCAACGGGGTGCTCATGATAAGACAAATATTCTTGGAGGTCAATCTCTTCAAAGTCGATAGTGCGCTCAGGCGTCTTGAAGCACTTGCGGAGCTGTGACACGTGGAACACATCGTGCACGTTCGCGAAGTTGGAAGGAAGCTCAAGTTGATAGGCGAGGTCGCCTCTTTTGCCAATGATCTTGAAAGGACCCACGTATCTAGGGGCAAGCTTCCCTTTGATACCGAAGCGACGAGTGCCCTTCATTGGAGAGACGCGGAGGTAGACATGGTCTCCGATCTCGAAAGCCAAATCACGATGCTTACTATCATAGTAACTCTTCTGACGCGATTGCGCGGCTTTGAGATTATCACGGATGACTTTACACATTTCTTCAGCTTCAGTGATTAAGTCATTGCCAAGAAGTTGGCGTTCACCAGTCTCTGACCAATTGAGAGGAGTACGGCACTTTCTGCCATAGAGAATCTCGAATGGGGCCTTGCCCGAACTCGCTTGGAAGCTGTTGTTGTAGGAGAATTCAGCATATGGAAAACAATCTTCCCATTTCATGCCAAAGGAAATGACACAAGCCCTGAGCATATCTTCAAGAATTTGATTGACTCGCTCGACTTGGCCACTAGTTTGAGGATGGAAAGCTGTGCTGAAGCGAATGTTTGTGCCCATGGCCTTCTGGAAGGAGTCCCAGAACTTAGAGGTGAAGATGCTTCCACGATCTGAAGAAATCAATTGTGGAATGCCGTGCAAAGAGACAATTCTGGAGGTGTAGAGCTCTGCCAGCTGAGCTGCTGTGATGGATTCTTTGATAGGAAGGAAATGAGCCACTTTAAAGAGCTTGTCGATGACAACGAAGATAGCATCATTTCCGCGCTTGGACTTGGGAAATCCAGTCACGAAGTCCATTTCGATATGATCAAACTTCCATTCTGGGATAGCAAGAGGTTGGAGGAGACCAGCTGGTCGTTGGTGTTCTGCTTTCACTCTTCGGCAGACATCACATTCATTCACGAATTGAGCAATCTCTCGCTTCATTCGAGTCCACCAATACGACTGCTTGAGGTCATGATACATCTTCGTACTTCCAGGATGAATGGAAAGGAGAGAATTGTGCGCCTCGTTCATTATGACTTTCCTTATATCACCTTTCGGAACCACAATCCGGTCCTCGAAGAACAAAGTGTCTCTGTCATCAATGCGATAGCACTTGTATTTGGAAAGACCCTTGTCGATGCCACGTTTCACCTTCTTCACCATGGCATCAAGGAGTTGTGCCTCACGAATTTGATCTTCCAAAGTAGGAGAGACTATGAGGTTGGCAAGAACGCCTTGAGGAACAACTTGGAGATTCAGCTTGCGGAAAGCTTCACAAAGATCCGGTTGGAAAGGCTTGAGAATTAAGCTATTGCAATAAGCCTTCCTGCTTAAGGCATCTGCAATGACATTTGCTTTGCCTGGAGTATATTCGATACTCGTATTGTACTCTTGAATGATTTCGACCCATCGAGTCTGCCTGAGGTTGAGGTTGGGCTGAGTGAAGATATACTTGAGACTCTTGTGATCAGTGAAAATGTCCACTTGTCTTCCCAACAAGAGATGTCTCCACGTAATCAACGCATGGACAACTGCCGCCAACTCAAGATCGTGAGTGGGGTAGTTCTTCTCGTTGGGCTTCAACTGCCGAGAGGTATAAGCCACATATTTCTTCTCTTGCATTAACACAGCACCGAGACCTTGGAGAGAAGCATCACAAAAAACTTCATACGGCTTGGATTCATCAGGAGGAGTCAAGACAGGAGCTGTGACTAGTTTCTCTTTGAGAGTGTTGAAAGCAACGTCACACTCAGGAGACCAGACATACTTCACATGCTTCTGTAGGAGGTTGGAAAGAGGCTTTGCAATCTTGGAGAAATTCTCAACGAATCTTCGGCAATAGCTTGCAAGACCCAGAAAACTTCGAAGCTGCTTGACATTTTGAGGAGGTTCCCAATCTGTTGAGGATATAGACCTGGGAGTCACCCGCCAGGAGGGCCGGGTTACACTAAGGATCATTGCCAGAAGCCCGGAGCTAAGTTTCAACATAATGGGCCAGAGATGGGCTGAGACCCGGCGAGGGCTTAAAGCCCGTAGTACAATCTTTATTGTTATAGTAGACTTGTAGTGTAAGGCAAGTATTGTTTAGAGTCCGAGACAGACACTCTTATGAGCCGGCCGGGACTCTAAGGGCCGCTGGGCGTCAGCCTCCCTATATAAAGGGACGACCCGGCAGCGGTTTAGGGGCGACAACAATCTGATCGAGAGCCGGGCATAGCTGTTTAGCTCCCTGGCGATCGTAACCCTAATCAATAACACCTCGAACTGGACGTAGGCTTTTACCTCCACCGTAAGGGGCCGAACCAGTATAAACCCTCGTGTTTCTTGTCCCGCATAACCCCTTCAAGCTTCCTAGTTGCGATGGCTCCACGACTAAGTCCTAGCTCAAGGACATCTGCCGTGACAATTCCACGACAGTTGGCGCCCACCGTGGGGCAGGCGCACGGTGGATTTGAGTTCTTGGAGGGCAGCTTCGAAGGGCTCAAGGGATACGCTGTGGGCCGGATGACCAAGAGTCGTCGCGGCAAGCTCTACGTCGACGATGCGGACTGGGGCCCCGACGCCGGCTCAGTGGAGTACGGGTACCGGGTCCCCTTCGGTGGAATTCATGTCTTCATCGGCAAGATTGGTGAGCCGGGCCCCGAGCCGGATCCCCGCGCCGATCTCGTCGAAACGGCTCAGCGCACACGACCCGCCCGGGCCCGGCTTCCTTAAGGCGCGCTTTTGTGGGATGCATCCACGGAGGGCCCTCTGATCCATCCGGGTCTGGTGATGAGGCGGCCGCCGGCTCTGACGGCGAGTCGGCCGCTGATGAGTCAAACTCGTTGTACCAACTTCAAGACGGCAGGCTCATGAGTTATTCCGATGGCGACAGTATTCCGGACCTTTTTGAGCCGCCAAGTCAGGTTGGAGTTTTTATGGCCGGCGCGCAGCCTGTTCAGGACCCCGTTGCCGGATCAGGAAACCCGGTGCCTTCCCCGGCTCAGGTGCTGCTGGATCTCACGGACAAGATGACGGCCCTATTAACTGCCACGGTTGACCCGGCAGATCAAGCTCAGCATGATGCGGAGGTGGCACAGTTAAAATTGGATCTGAGGAAAGCTAAAGAAGATCTTGCAGCAGAAGGGATCAGGCTGGCGGCAGAGCGGGCGGCTCTCGACGCCCAGACTCAGTTGATTCAGGCGCAGTCTTTCCAACTCACGATGGATCAAAACGCGGCCAACGAGGTCATGAGAAGGAGGCATCAGAAGGCCCAGTCTCGACTCCCGCCGGTTTACGATCCGCGCAATCTCTTCAACACGCCGGGTGAGGGATCCAGTAACCCACCAGGAGTCATTGCGCCCGGGTCAGGACCCCTTATTCAGCCACGAGTGATGGGGCCTCCCCAGGTGCCCCCTGCCCCGCCTCAATATGTGCCAATACCCCCGGGCCATTATAATAACCCGCTGGAGAACATGGTCGCCGCGGCGGCACGGCTGGCGGCTCTGCCCGTTGATGGCGACTCTCCGGCGGCTATTGGGACCCGCCGGGTCAGAGAACTCCTTCATACAGCACTGGCGCAACAAGAGGCGTACTCCTACAGCCGGGATAGGATCCACTCAACCCCTCGTCCAGGGCAGAGCCCGAGTTACAGCCGGCACATGGTCTCGGCGACCGGCTCAAGTAATGTCCAACGCCATGACCCGCCCCCTGGTCATGGCCCGGCTCATAAGGGAGCCTTCTACGTAGCAGACCAAGCACGCCAGGAGGCGGAGCAGGCGCCTCAATTGACGGCTTACCAGACCCCCCCCCCCGGCTTACCCGACGACGTCCGTTGATGCGGGTATCCCTACCAGAACCGGGGGTGTCCCTTGTTTGGTGCCAGCTATCCGTAATGAACGTCTACCCAAGGACTTCAAAGGACCTAGGAAGGTGCCTAACTATACAGCAGACTTACAGCCTGCAGCCTGGATTGAGAGTTATGAGATGGCTATGGAATTACTGGAAGTCAGTGAGGCGGCCATGGCCAAATATTTCACCATGATGTTAGATGGAACCGCCCGCACGTGGTTGAAAGGGTTACCGCCGAACTCCATTGGGTCTTGGGCTGAGCTGAAAGCCCGGTTCATTCAAAACTTCAAAGATACCTGCAGGCAATCTATGTCAATCGTGGATCTGACTAACTGTAAGCAGCAGGAGGGTGAATCCACGACCCATTGGGTTCGCCGGGTCAAGGAGATCATACATTCATCGGATAAGATGGATGCCGGCTCTGCAGTCTTAATGTTGGAAAAAAACTGTCGCTTTGTGCCCCTAAAGATGAAACTCGGGCGGCTTAAGCGTGACTGTACTGATATGGGTACACTGATGGCGGCTCTTGTCAAGTACGCCGATTCTGATGGTACCAAGGATCCCCCTTCAGATGAGGAAAGGACAGGGAAGGGAAAGAAGAACGGCAATGGCAAGAGTCCTCAGTTTAACCCGGGGAATCAAGGAGGAGGCAAGCGCAAGGCCGATGGCAGCCTAGAGTTTGTAGCCAACACCAACTCTCAAGGTAATAACCAGCGACGCAAGGGGAGGCCCCCTCCCCGAGGCGGCGGGTCAGGACCTTCTCTGGAACAGCTGTTGAATGAACCTTGTCCGAGACACGGTTCTAGAGAGAAGCCAGCGACTCATCTGTGGAAGGATTGTGCTATCATGAAGGCCTTTAAAAACTACAATGGTCCGGGTGGCGGCTCAAGCTCCGGCGGCTTCCATGGCCCGGGCGGCGGGTCAAATTCCGGTCCTCAGAACGGTCAAGGGGGCTTTAATCAACAGTCTGGTCAGGGTCATCAACAGCAACAGGGGGGCTATCAGACCAACCCAAAGCAGCTTAGCGGTGGACAGTGTCACGTGTTCACCACTAGTTTGTGCAAATGAGACGAGAAGCTTCACAAGAGGGCTGTTAATGCTGTTGAGCCGGCGGTTCCACGCTACTTATGGTGGTCGGAGCAGCCCATAGTGTGGAGTAGGGAGGATCACTCTCCCCGGGTGGATAACCCGGGCCACCTGGCCTTAGTGGTGGCTCCTCAAGTGGGAGGCTATAAGTTCACAAAGGTCCTCATGGATGGAGGCAGCAGCATCAACATCCTCTATTATGAGACTTTCCGTCGTATGGGACTAGTCGATAAGAACCTCAGCCAGTCAAATACTATCTTCCATGGTGTGGTACCCCGTAAATCGGCTTATCCAGTCAGCAAGATCGAACTGGAAGTGGCCTTCGGTGATGAGAACAACTACAGGGTGGAGAAGTTGACCTTTGAGGTGGTCAAGATAAGAAGTCCTTACCACGCCATATTTGGACGGCCGGCTTACGCCAAGTTCATGGCACGGCCGTGTTATGTGTACTTACAACTCAAGATGCCGGGTCACAACGGGACCATTACGGTTCACGGCAGCCGGAAAGTGGCTCTGGAGTGTGAGGAAGGTGACGCGGCTTATGCAGAGTCTGTTTGTGCCACAGAAGAGTTGAAATTTTATAAAGACAATGTCGACCCAACAGATATGACCTCTCTGAAAAAGCCGACCACGGAGAATGAACCAGCAATGAAGTTTAAATCAGCTGATGAGACTAAACTTGTTGATTTTGTTCCAGGTGACTCGTCTCAGCAGTTCAGCATCAGTGCAAATCTGGACCCGAAATAGGAAGGCGCGCTCATCGAGTTCATCCGTGAGAATAGGGACATCTTCGCATGGAAACCTTCTGACATGCCAGGTGTACCTAGAGAACTCGCTGAGCACACTCTCAATGTTGATCCAAAATTTAAGCCGGTCAGACAGTTCCTTCGACGGTTTAACGAAGAGAGGCGGAAGGCTATTGGTGAAGAAGTGGCCCGGCTTTTGGCGGCCGGGTTCATTGTTGAGGTTTTTCACCCAGAGTGGTTGGCTAACCCGGTGCTTGTACTTAAGAAGAACGGCACCTGGCGGATGTGTGTGGACTACACGGACTTGAACAAGGCGTGTCCGGCTGATCCTTTTGCTCTCCCCCGTATTGATCAGATCATTGATGCTACGGCAGGTTGTGCACGCTTAAGTTTCTTGGATGCCTATTCCGGGTATCATCAGATTAAAATGGCAGTTAAGGACCAGGAGAAGACGGCGTTCATCACTCCCTTTGGAGCCTTCTGCTATGTCTCTATGCCCTTTGGGCTCAAGTGTGCGCAGGCGACTTACCAGCGTTGTGTACAGAATTGTCTCGATAAACAGATCGGGCGCAATGTTCACGCTTACGTGGACGATATTGTGGTTAAGTCCATCAAGGAGGAAACCCTGATAGATGACTTAAGGGAAACCTTCGATAATCTCCGGGTCTACAAGATGATGCTTAACCCGGCCAAATGTGTTTTTGGTGTTCCTGCGGGCAAGCTATTGGGCTTCTTGGTTTCTGACAGAGGAATTGAAGCTAACCCGGAGAAGATCAAAGCTATCACTTCTCTAGCTAAGCCGGCATGTATAAACGATGTTCAGCGTTTGGCAGGTTGCATCGCTGCATTAAGCCGGTTCATAAGCCACTTGGGTGAGAAGGCTATGCCCTTATATCAGTTGATGAAGAAAACTGACAACTTTGTCTGGAATGATGCAGCTAATACCGCTTTTGAGGATTTGAAAAAGCAACTGGCGGAGCCCCCCGTCCTTGCTGCTCCGGTTGATAAGGAGCCCTTGCTACTGTATGTGGCGGCAAACGCACGAGCCGTCAGCGTGGCTATTGTGGTGGAGCGCAAGGAGGCGAGTAAGGAGCATCCGGTTCAGCGGCCGGTTTATTATGTCAGTGAGGTGCTCATTGAGTCCAAGCAGTGGTATCCGCATTGGCAGAAGCTCGTATATGGGGTGTTTATGGCGAGCCGGAAGCTTAAGCATTATTTTCAGGGTCATCCCGTCACTGTGGTCAGTTCCGCCCCTCTCGGTGACATTATCCAGAACAGAGAGGCTACAGGGAGAATTGCTAAGTGGGCTATAGAACTTGGACCTCATGACCTTAAATATGTGCCACGCACTGCTGTTAAGTCTCAGGCCTTGGTAGATTTCATCAATGATTGGACAGAGTCACAAGTACCTGAGCAAAAGCTGGATAACACTTATTGGACTATTCACTTTGATGGGTCCAGGCAGCTGGAGGGCTCGGGAGCTGGTGTTGTCTTGGCTTCCCCTAAAGGTGACAAATTCCATTATGTGCTACGGTTGATGTTTCCTTGCACTAACAATGCGGCTGAATACGAGGCTTTGCTCCACGGTCTTCGGGTGGCTAAGGAGATGAGCTTAAGCCGGGTGAGGTGCTTTGGTGACTCAGACTTGGTGGCTCAACAAGTATCAGGCACCTGGGATTCTAAGGATCCTCTAATGGCGGCTTATCGCCGCGAGGTTGATGCCATTGCTGGGCACTTCCAGGGGTACCAAGTGGAGCATATTGATCGCCGGAGGAACGAGGCGGCGGATGCGTTAAGCCGGCTAGGCTCTCAGCGAAAGCCGGTGCCGCCTAACACTTTCCTGGATGTCCTGTATAATCCTTCGGTCAAGTTGCCTACAGAACAAGATTTGGCCGTCCCTGACCCGGAGGCGCAACTGGTGGCAGCTCTTCATGTCATACCAGGCTGGACAATGCCATATCTGGCTTATATAACCCGGGGAGAATTGCCTGAAGAGGAAATTCTGGCCAGGCAAATAACCCGGTGGGCTAAGTCAATGATTGTTATCGATGGCGAGTTGTATCATCGCAGTGTTTCAGGGGCATTTCAGCGTTGTATCTCCCCTGAGGAAGGTCAAGAGATCTTGCGCGAGATCCATGAAGGGGATTGTGGCCATCATGCCGGTTCAAAATCTCTTGTGGCCAAGGCTTTCCGTCATGGTTTTTACTGGCTGACGGCTCACGCTGATGCAGAGGACTTGGTCAGTAAATGTGATGGCTGCCAAAGGTTCTCACGACGGGCTCATGTGCCGGCTCAGGAGTTGAGGATGATTCCAATCGCCTGGCCCTTTGCGGTCTGGGGGCTTGATATGGTTGGGCCTTTTAAACGGTCCAAGGATAAGAAGACCCACCTCTTGGTGGCAGTGGACAAATTCACGAAGTGGGTGGAAGCTGAGCCAGTTAGCAAGTGTGATGCAGCCACGGCGGTTCAATTTATGAAAAAGGTGATCTTCCGCTTCGGCTTTCCGCACGGCATCATAACAGACAATGGCACTAATCTGTCCAAAGGCGCTATGGAGGAGTTTTGTCAACGAGAGCATATCCGGCTTGATGTTTCTTCAGTAGCTCATCCCCAGTCTAATGGTCAAGCTGAGAGAGCTAACCAGGAGATTCTGAAGGGCATCAAACCCCGGCTTTTGGTCCCTTTGCAACGGACGCCGGGTTGTTGGGTGGAGGAATTGCCCTCCGTCTTATGGAGCATCAACACCACTCCTAACAGGTCTACAGGCTTCACGCCTTTCTTCATGGTTTATGGAGCAGAAGCGGTTCTCCCCAGCGACATCCGTCATGATTCACCTCGTGTGGCGGCTTATGTTGAGACGGATAATGAACAGGCGCGCCAAGATGCTCTGGACTTGTTGGACGAACAGCGTGATGTGGCAGCCGCCCGTTCAGCAATTTACCAACAAGACCTGCGCCGTTATCATAGCCGCCGGGTCAAGTCACGGGTCTTTCAGGAAGGCGACCTGGTGCTCCGGCTCATCCAGGATCAAACAGATGCACACAAGTTATCCCCACCTTGGGAAGGGCCTTTTGTGGTCAGTAAGAACTTGCACAACGGGTCATATTACCTCATTGATATCCGAGAGCATAAAGACTCGCGTAAATCTGAGGAGGAGACCCGTCGGCCGTGGAACATAGCTCAGCTTCGGCCTTACTACACTTGAGCTACCGGCTCTTGTGGTGTATATATTTATCTCAGCCATGTATATATTATGATAAGCAATAAAGCAGGACCTCTGTCCTTTTTTCTCCTCCAAATATACGTGTCATACTAATTTGAAAGGAGGATCCGGCTTACGATCGCATTCGAGTCTAGCCGTAAGCAGTAAGATCACTTGGGGGCTTCCTGTTCAAACATGGGTCGTCTTCGAACCAAAGAGAACATAGCTGTCGATACCCATTTGATTGGCAAAGTGCCGAGCTCATTGGGAGGTTGCTTTTGGTCATATTTGAATCATAGTGTAACCCCTCTGAGAACCGACGTGGATCGTATTCGAATCAGCGTCGTTAAACAATTTTCAGAATCACTTGGGGGCTTCCTGTTCAAACATGGGTCGTATTCGAACCCAAGAGAACATAGCTGTCGGTACCCTCTTGATTGGCATCGCCACACCCATTGGGGGCTATATGATCGTATCCGAATCTTGGCTTAAACCCCTTTCGGGCCGGGTCTCTGGTCGTATTCGAACTGGAAGCCCCTAAGTTCCGATTTATCGCAAAGTCTACTCTGATTATGACAACGTATGCATGGCCGGGTTTCACTTGCCGGCTTAATTTTGGTTTATCTTGTTAGTTGAGCATCATGGATGTCATCAAGACAAGTAAATTCGAGTTAAGATACCAACCGTGCTACCCGGGTTATTTAACCCGGAAGTATGCTTACAGGCTGTTGAGTGTGTTATCACGACTGTGTTCAGAACATAGTTAAGGACCAGTCTTTTTGGTTTGTATTCCGGGTTATCCATCTCAAACACCTGATTCTCAGGGCGGTAAGCCGCCTTGCGACTTGTGATTTGCCTTTCTATGCAGATACTTAAAGGTACTTTTTAAGGTTGAGAAGGACAAAGGGATAATTACGACCCGGAGGAACACAAAGGATAAATTCAAGAGTTTCCAGCATTCATTACGTGCACGATGGCACGGCAGAGATAAAATGTTGCACCTAGTCTATTACAAAATTCTTCAAGTCTCAAGGTTGGAGCGTTGTTCGGTGAACCGCCAGCCGCTTTACGATACCTGCTGGGTTGAAGTCCCCAGCTCGTCTTCTGCTCCGGTTGATCCCAAGACCTCGAAGGTTGACGACTTCCAGTCGATGCCGCTGAGAGCTTCGAACTGGGCTTCTTCGTCGATTAACCCGGCCGGGTCAATCTCGGGGGCGAAGGTGTGCTGACGAGCCAGAGGAATCAGACTAAGAGCTTCATAGCGAGGGGTTGGAATCCTCTGATTCTCCGCGTTGTACCCCGGCTGATACTTGGTTAAGTCGGTGTCGTTCCCGATGATGGTGGCCACCGGGCGTACAGCCTTAACACACGCCGCGAAGTCCTTCTGGTCGAAGGTGGAGCCGTCTTCCTTCAAGCTCGGGTAACCCAATGCGATGTCTGCCGGGTCTAGCTCCGGCAGGAATGCTTTGGCCCGGCTCAGCGCGGCAATTGCTCCGGATCTTGCGGAGGCTCGGCGTAGCTCCTGGATCCGCTGTGGCAGAACAGCAAGCCGGCGCAGGACTTCGGCCAGATGGGTTGGCACCTCGTTGGATAGGGCCACCACAACTAAAGCGCGCTGTGACCCGGTGTAGAGTTGTTCCACCAGGGTGTACACGGCCTTTAGCTTGGTGACCACGCTTTGGTTCAAGTTGGCGCTTCTGGAACCTGTTTAACAACATCAGATGACCCGGTGACAAGGATGAATCAGGAGATGTAAACATTCTAACATGAATGAAAGTTGGTGAGGCGACTTACCGAAGATGGCAGCTACCATTTGGGACACTTGGCGCTTTAGGCTGGAGAGTTCGGCGGTTTTTTCAGAGAGTGCCTTCTCCGCCTGTTCCGCCCGGGTCATCAGTGCGGCTTTCTCCTCAGCCCAGGCCTTCCGCTCAGCGTCGAATTCAAGCTTCAATTTCTCTTGAGCAGTGATGCTGGAGACAAACTTTGCATTCGCCTTCCGGGTCTCCATCTCTTGAGTCTTTAACCGGCTCTTGAGATCCGCCAGGTCCGACTCTAATTTCTTGCCAACAGCCTGCATATTTTTCCGGGTTATTGACAGTCATTCTATAAAGTCCCAAGCGCTTTCCAAGCAAAGACACTTGGCACTTGGGGGCTAATGCATATTGAACGTATTTATCTATGTACGGCCGGCTCAGTTCAGTAAGCCGGAATCTAAGTCTACAACATATTCAAGTATAAGTGCTAGACTTGGGGGCTAGGATGACAAGGATCACTATGCAGAAATAAGAAAACAGCAGAAGGTTACCTCAAATTTCTGTTGGATCTGGTTGACCATGGCGATCTCGGCGTCTCGGCTCTTGTGAACTTGGCTGATGTAGCCTGAGACAAGCTCTCCAATGCTTAAATCGGTGTAGCTGGAGAGATCCAGATTCACCCGATGGGGTTGCAGCAACTCCCCCTTCGCGGAGCATTTGGCCAGTGCGGTCGGCCTCCCCGGCTCAACATACTCCGTCCGGGTAATTACCACGTCCGGGTCGTTAGCTGGTGGGGCTGAGCCGGACGCCTCCGGATTAGCTGACGCTTCGGTCGTTGTCTTGGTGGTCGGGGCAGGGGCTTCAGGCGCCGTATCCATGGGAATGGTGGCCTCGGAGGCGGCTGGCGGATCTTGAGCCGTCGTCTCCGGCTCAGGCAAGTCCGGCACTCCGGCTGACCTGGTCTTCTTTGTTCTTTTGGTGAGCTTTGCCTGGGCACTGAAAAGACAGAAGTGTTAGGCATACAAAGAGTAAATACAGACAGATAATGTAAGGTGATTGTTATTACCCGGGTGCAGTCTTGAAGGCCGGCAGACTTGATTGCAGGGAGTCACCCGAAGAGGGGGAGGTCTCCTGGTAATTGGAGTCAGAAGAATTAAGTGGTTGACGGATAACACCCGCCAACGGATGAAAAGGGTACAAGTGAGAAAAGACCTCGGTGCGATGTTTCTTTGTCGCGTCGGGTAGCCCGGCGGAGAGGTCGGTGTCCTTGCGGGCCCGGGTGAGACGCCGGCTTTCGTGAACCTGCTGCTTCAAAAGAAATTGAGGGTCTTGATGAGCTAATGGATGAGAAAAGCTTACTTTCCGGGTTACCCTTCGGACTTTCAGCTGTGGCAAAGGCTCCGAGTCGGAGGGGAGTAATGTTACCTCTTCAATCACCGGGTTACTGGCGCTGGTGTCATCCTGTCAATAAGCAAAATGATGGTAAAGTGGACAGCAGCAACCAGTAAATACGGCAAGGGTTTAAAGGTTTAAGGGTTACCTCTGACTCGGAGCTATCGCTTAATTGCAGCAGCTCCGAAGCAGTGGGTCTGTTTCCCTTTTTGCGAGGGGCGGCTCTCTTGGCGGCTTTCTTCGCCTTCCTGGCCTTCTTGGCCGCCTCATGGTCATACTTGACCCGCCAGAATTTATCATCAGCCTGAAAAATACAGTAATGAGTTCTTAGTAAGATGACAGGTAAAAAATGGAAAGGTTAAAGTCAGCGGCTTACCGCTGGGGCTGGATTGATCTTGCAGAACGGGGCTAGCCCGGTTCTTCCACAGTCTGCCAGGCTCTCGTTTAACAGAGCCTTGGTCTCTTCTTCCGCAACGTCTTCTGGAAGATCATTGCGACTGTGCCTCTGCGGGTCATCCTTTCGCCCGGTGTACTCACACATTAAGCCGGGGCGGCGGCTCAATGGGATCACCCGCCATGAGATCCAGACCCGGACCAGATCAATTCCGTTCAGACCATTGCCTAGCAGGGCCTTGATCTTGTTGATTGTTGGAAGCAAAGGTTGGCGTCCCGCGGCAGTAAGTTTGTCGGATAACGGGTGAGTCGGCTCCAGGCGTGTTGGGCGAAAGCCGGGCAGTGGATTCTCGTCAGCCGGGGATGTATCTTGGCAGTAGAACCAAGTCATATTCCAGTCCTTAGGGTGGCTCGGCGGCTCTGCGTAAGGGAACAGACAGTCCCTACGTCGCTGGATGGAGATGCCGCCTAACTCTAGACTTGGCCCGTTGGCACACTCATTTTGGCGGTTCAAATAAAACAGCTCTCTGAAGAGCAGTAGACTCGGCTCTTCTCCAAGATATACTTCACAAAAGACTTGGAAGTTGCAGATGTTGGATATGGAATTGGGTCCTATATCCTGAGGTCGAAGGTCAAAGAAGTTGAGCACATCCCGGAAGAATTTTGAGCCGGGCGGTGCAAAGCCCCGGCTCATATGGTCCGCAAAGATCACTACCTCCCCCTCCCTCGGCTGTGGTCTTTCTTCGGACGGATCAGGGGCACGGTAGGACATCACTTCCTTCCTGGGAAAATATCCGGACTTAACGAAGTTGGCCAGGGTCTCATCAGTGACGTTGGATCTCATCCAGTTGCAAGTGATGGGAGCTTTGGGAGGCATGGTGACGGTTGGTGATCTATGATAAAGAAGAAGGTGTCCGGGTTAATTATAAGCCGGAGTTTATCATTCAAACTACAATGACGGCTTATGAAGGGGACTAATGGTATGTATTGATACGGTGGGTTATCTAAGCCGTCGGGGCATTCAGGATGAGTTGGTCATCTACGGCTTACTGCGGTTAAGTCAGAAGATACTACAGAGCATGGTTCTCTTTAAACCGGAAAGTTCTACGGCGCGTGTTTTCTTTAAGTCGGAAACATAAGCCGCCAAGATTCAAGGGCTGCAGTTTTTACTAAGTGTGGTAAAACAGATTTCATATATTACAGTAACTTTTTCGGATCAAAATGGTCGGGCAAGATGAAAATTTTCTAGACCTAAAGAAACAGAAACAGGAGAAGTTCTTAAGGTGGAACATGGTCTTTAAGCAGTAAAAAGAGGATTTTTTGCAGATGGAATGGATCTCGAACATTTACCGCAAAGGTTCTACGAAGAGTTAAGATCAACGGGGGCAGTGACTACAGGGGTTACTGAAACTTGCGCCAATGGTGAAGAACGCGAAGAACACAAGATGAACCCTACCACAGATTGGTTCTAGCAAGTCAGGGAAGACTCACCGGAGTTGAGGAAGAGCGAAGGTCGCCGCCGTTATCTGGTCCGGGTCAGGGTGATGCAGCGGCCGGGTCGATGAAGATCAGGGGCGCGACGGCGGCGGCGGCGGCAGAAGCTCGGGCAGAAGAACGACAGCGCGAGGAAGAAGAAGGAAAGTGTGAGAAGAGAGTGCCGGGCCGGCCTATTTATAAGGCAAGTCATAAGTGGGCGCGATATTCAAGGAGACCACGGCGTGGTTATCTCCCCTTCACGGCGCCTCGATTTTCGGAAAGACAGTAACAGCAGAGATCCGTTGCGGATCTGGCGGAGTAAAAAACGGACTTAATGGAGGATGACGTCACGGCGGATTATCCGGAGTCCGGAGAATGACGTCACACCGGGTTATGGCCTTCACATGAACGGTAAGCCGGAGATTTTTCCTGTCGGCAGAGTTGAAGATTGACACGAGCCGGCTCAAGTCAATCTGGGGCCTAATGTTGAGGATATAGACCTGGGAGTCACCCGCCAGGAGGGCCGGGTTACACTAAGGATCATTGCCAGAAGCTCGGAGCTAAGTTTCAACATAATGGGCCAGAGATGGGCTGAGACCCGGCGAGGGCTTAAAGCCCGTAGTACAATCTTTATTGTTATAATAGACTTGTAGTGTAAGGCAAGTATTGTTTAGAGTCCGAGCCAGACACTCTTATGAGCCGGCCGGGACTCTAAGGGCCGCTGGGCGTCAGCCTCCCTATATAAAGGGACGACCCGGCAGCGGTTTAGGGGCGACAACAATCTGATCGAGAGCCGGGCATAGCTGTTTAGCTCCCTGGCAATCGTAACCCTAATCAATAACACCTCGAACTGGACGTAGGCTTTTACCTCCACCGTAAGGGGCCGAACCAGTATAAACCCTCGTGTTTCTTGTCCCGCATAACCCCTTCAAGCTTCCTAGTTGCGATGGCTCCACGACTAAGTCCTAGCTCAAGGACATCTGCCGTGACAATTCCACGACACAATCCACAACTGCGGACACCTTCTCGGGGTTAACAGCGATGCCCTTGGCAGAGATGATGTGTCCAAGGAAAAGAACTTCATCAAGCCAAAACTCACATTTAGAGAACTTCGCATAGAATTGATACTCTCTGAGCTTGTCGAGCACCAATCGCAAATGTTTGGCATGATCCTGTTTATTCTTGGAGAAGACCAAGATATGATCGAGATATACCAGAACGAATTCATTGGTATAGGGGTTGAAGATGTAATTCATCATCCGAGAGAACACCGGAGGAGCATTGACAAGGCCGAAAGACACGACAGTATATTCATAAGAACCAAAGCTTGTTCTGAAAGCTGTCTTGGGAATATCTTCTTCACGAATGCGAATCTGATGATAACCCATACGAAGGTCAAGCTTCGAGAATACTTTAGCTCCTTTGAGTTGCTCAAATAGCTCATTGATGTTGGGAAGTGGATACTTGTTCTTGATTGTCTTCTTGTTCAATGGACGGTAGTCGACACAAAGTCGGTCCGTGCCATCCTTCTTCTTGACAAAAAGAACACCACAACCCCATGGAGAAGAACTTGGTCTGATCAAACCCAGACGTTCTTGTTCATCGAGCTGCTTCTTCAATTCCTTCAGCTCGTTAGGTCCAAGCTTGTATGGACGCTTGCAAACGGGTTCAGTGCCAGGTTCCAGTTCAATAACAAACTCAACTGGCCGGTGCGGAGGCATACCCAGAAGCTCTTCTGGAAAGACATCTTGATACTCGCAAACGACTGGAATTTGAGAGATGGCATTCAATTCGCCCTTCTCATTGAGAGAGAAAAACCGAATGGTTTCATCACGAGCGGCAAAAATAATCACATCCTCAGAAGAGTGTGTCAATTGAATTTCCCTGGCAGCACAATCAAGTTGAGCCTTGTGCTTAGAAAGCCAGTCCATCCCGAGAATAAGATCAATATCCGAGTCACCAAGGACCATTGGAGAAGACTGAAATTTATAATTGCCCATCTTGATAGAAACATCGGGAGCCATCATTTTGGTATTCATGAATAATCCCGGAGAGGAAACCGCTATCGGCTTAGGCAGATCAACAGTATGCAAATTGTTCATGGATGCAAAAGGTCTTGATATGAAAGAAAGCGATGCACCAGAATCAAAAAGAACTTTTGCAGGAATATCATTAACAGGAAGATTACCCATTATCACATCAGTAGATTCCTCCGCTTGAGCTGCATTCATCATGTTCACCTTAGCAGACTTTGGGTTATGCTTGACCACTGCATTGCTGGAAGATCTGACAGGAGGAGGAGGAGGAAGACGCCTCTGGTTGAAGCACTTGTTAGCATAGTGACCTTTCTGCTGACATTTGTTGCAAGTCACCTCTGAGAGTGGACGGTGATAAGGAGCATTGGACTTAGGAACTTGATTCTGAGACTTGTTCTGATAGCCAGAGTTGGAAGAGTTGGAAGAACCATGGCCACCTTTGTTCTTCTGCTGATAAGGCTGACGAAACGGAGGAGGAGGAGGCAACCAGAACTTCTGTTGCTTAGCTGTCACAAGTGAGGAAGAAGAAGACTGAACTACGTCCCTGACTCTTTTCTTAGAGGCCTCACACTTGAGCTGAGCAGCCTCTTGCTTCAGTGCCATATTGTAGAATTGATCAAAGTGAGTAGGCTCAACAAGAACGAGAGCTAACTGCAGATCCTCTTTAAGGCCACCTCTGAAGTGATAGATCATGCTCTTTTCATCAGGAACGTCTTGTTTAGCGAAGCGAGCAAGTTTCTGAAACTGAATGTTGTATTGATACACAGACATGTTGCCTTGCTTGAGATTGCGGAACTCCTCATGCTTGCTCTCAACAACACTTTGTGGAATGTGGTGCGCTTTGAAGTCCCGACAGAAGTCAGTCCAAGTGATCACACGACCTCCTCTGGAATCTTTGTATTGTTGAAACCAATCAGCAGCTTGGTCCTTGAGCTGGAAAGAAGCGAACTTGACATAGTCCTCAGGCCTGACATTGCTACATTCAAAATGCTTGTTGATGTCCACGAGCCAATCATCGGCATCCGTGGCCTCGGCACAGTAGCTGAAAGACTTGGGCTGATTTGCGAGAAACTGGCTGAGAGTGGCAAAGTGAAACTGATTGTTGCCTTGACCTTGATTGCCTTGCCCTTGAGTACGTTCTTGCAAGAGTTGCAGAATCATCTGAGCATTGGCGTTGGTGGCTGCCATGATTGCTTGCCATGCCTCCGGAGGTGGAGGTGGTGGCGGAGGGTTCGCTTGACTCCCTTCATTGCGATCCGGATTCTGACGCGTTGGCGGAGCCATCCTGAAGAGGGTGACATCCGTTAGCATCTTGATAGACAAATAGACAAGTAGAATCAACGGATAGAAAATTGCAACATATAGTCTTCACAATAAACATTCGAACGAAGATGAACGAATGAATTCCGAAGTAAATCATCACACTTCCATAAGTTGAGAAGCCACTTGAAAAAGATATGGAATGAACATATGAATTCGAAGCAACTTGAATACCACAATACAAAACAAAACAAAGTATTGGCTTGCAGAATAAGCCGGAACAAACATATGATAGATATTTCGTCCGAAGTTTTCGTGGTGGGGCCCACACGGGCTCAATCGTACAGCACCATCATGTACAAGGCTGTGCACATGACATACGAAGCATCCCCGAGTCGGCAAAGCCATGGACTCTTTAAGACACAACGAGACCACTGTAAAATCAACCGTGGAAAGGCGGACCACTAGACGTCGAACCCCAATCTCATATCATGCGTCTGTCGGAAAGATATCCTAAGGCTACTTCAATTCCCACTTATAAACTCCCGAAACTTTCTGGTTATGCAATCTGGTGTAGGGGATACAGGGGACACAAAATATATCACCCAAACTAACAATCCCTAGATCCAGCTGTATCCATCCGTCAACACATAACCAAGAAACCTTCGGAAATCGTTTACCTCAACCTTCGAAAAACATCTGTTATACAAGTTATGGCAATACTCCCGAACTCCCGCCCCAGTACTGGGTGGCGTCGAGGTGATCTCACCAACAACTGCATAAAAGAGATTTCGATGTCGGCGAAACTCAGGTATTCCAGAACTGTAATGATAAAATTGTGACGACAACACCTCGGAGCTCAACTCCCCGGGACACTGCCACAACCCCTAAATGACAGGAGGCACCAAGAACAATGTTCTCGTCACAAATCCATCGGAACGATTCCAAGATACCCGCGTGATCCTAAAAAAAAATTTAGTGAAATTTGAGGAGAGAGTAGTCAAAACTTCTACGTCAGGAGACCTCACCAGAGCGACGAAGGGACTGAGGAGTAAAAAGAATCCTACTCTCCGATATATATAATCCTAAGACTCAAAACATTTTTGTTCTAGACTCAACAACGCCAGCGATTCGATCAAGCAGGGGGCTCCTAAGTCGGGGATGGCTCTGATTACCAACTTGTAACGCCCACGATGCGGCTATATCTCCCACGTGTCGAGGCACGACTTAGAGGCATAACCGCATACTGGTTTTGTCGCAAGAAGGGTCATCTTCACACAATCCCATGTAATGAACAAGAATGGGATAAAGAGTTGGCTTACAATCGCCACTTCACACAATACATAAATATCATCATACATCATCCAAAATACAATCATATAGACCGACTACGGTCAAAATCCAGATGAAAATAAGACAACCCCAAATGCTAGATCCCCGATCGTCCCAACTGGGCTCCACTACTGATAATCAGGAAAAGACACATAGTAACGACCACGTTCCTCGTCGAACTCCCACTTGAGATCGACGCTATCATCTGCACTGGCATCGTCGGCACCTGCAACTGTTTTGGTAGAATCTGTGAGTCACGGGGACTCAGCAATCTCACACCCGCGAGATCAAGACTATGTAAGCTGGTAGGAAAGGATGGTGCAATGAGGTGGAGCTGCAGCGGCAAAAGCATATATGGTGGCTAACTTGCGCAAATGAGAGCGAGAAGAGAAGCAACGGAACGGACGTCATCTAGCAATGACCAAGAAGAGGTCCTGAACACCTACTTACGTCATGCATAACTCAGACCGTGTTCACTTCCCGGACTCCGCCGAGAAGAGACCATCACGGTTACACACGCAGTGGATGTATTTTAATTGGGTCATGTGACAAGTTATCTACAACCGGACATTAACAAATTCCCATCTGCCTCATAACCGCGGGCACGGCTTTCGAAAGATAATACCCTGCAGGGGTGTCCCAACTTAGCCCATCATAAGCTCTCACGGTCAACGAAGGATAAACCTTCTCCCGGAAAGACCCGATCAGTCTCGGAATCCCGGTTTACAAGACATCTCGACAATGGTAAAACAAGACCAGCAAAGCCGCCCGAATGTGCCGACAAATCCCGATAGGAGCTGCACATATCTCGTTCTCAGGGCACACCGGATGGGCAAGACGTCGGGTTGGCATAGACCCTGGTTGCCCAAGGGGCGCCGGACATCGCCCAGTTTGGGCCAGCATTCGAAGGAACACTGGTCCGGGGTTTAAAATAAGATGACCCTCGGGCTCGCGAAAACCCGGGGGAAAAAGGCTTAGGCGGCGAATGGTAAAACCAAAGTTGGGCCTTGCTGGAGGAGTTTTATTCAAGGCGAACTGTCAAGGGGGTCCCATAAATCACCCGACCGTGTAAGGAACGCAAACTCAAGGAACATAATCCCGGTATAACAGTAACTAGGGCGGCAAGAGTGGAACAAAACACCAGGCATAAGGCCGAGCCTTCCACCCTTTACCAAATATATAGATGCATTAATTAAATAAGAGATATTGTGATATCCCAACATATCCATGTTCCGACATGGAACAAACTTCAACTTCACCTGCAACTAGCAACGCTATAAGAGGGGTTGAGCAAAAGCGGTAACTTAGCCAAACAACGGTTTGCTAGGAAAGGATGGTTAGGGGCTGACATGGCTAAAATAGGAGACATGATATAGCAAGTGATAGGTAGCGAGCATGGCAATAGAGCGAACAACTAGCATAGCAAAGATAGAAGTGATTTCGAGGGGTGGTCATCTTGCCTGCAAAGGTTCTCAGAGTTGTCGAAAGCTTGATCCTCGTAAGCGTACTCGACAGGTTCCTCGTTCACGAACTCGTCTCCCGGCTCTACCCAAGACAATAACACAAACAAACGGAACCACAATCAACAACGAGGAATGCACAAGCAACATGATGCAAAACATGTATGATATGCAAGATATGATATGCGATGCATATGCGTGCTCCGGAAGGAAAATGATGAACATGGCAGTAACTTGGCAAACCAAGTATGCCACTGGAAAGATGAGATGATTTCGGTCGAAATCGATATAAAGATCACCGGAATCGGATGCACGGTTTGCAAATGGCAAGCAAAACAAGAATGACATGAATCTGCGATTAACAGCAAGATAGCACTTAAAATGCAACAAGTAACAATGCTACAGCACCCCAACATAGCAACAAAGCACATGGAAGTAATCTACAGGCGATGCTTGACAAAAGATGAACACTGAGCTACGGCTAATTCACAACATATCAAGCGTCAACAAGCATGGCAAAAGTGCAAAAGATTACAGGTTCACAGACTTAGTGAAAAACTGGACATGGCAGACATCAGCATCAGGTAGCAATGTTCAGAGCACGAAATCAACATGCTACAGGGACTTAACATAGCAAAACAAGGCATGGTAGTGTTCTACTAAAAGCACATGACAAAAGTCCCTTACTGACCATAAGCCAAAAAGGACCAGAAGATATGATGGCAAGCATGTAAACATAGCAAGTTTCGTTATCAGGTTTCAGACTTAGCAGAAAACAGAGCATGGCAGAAATATTAATATGTAGGCCTCTTTGTGAGCTTGATGCACTCACTACAGAGAAATGAATGACAAACCAAGCATACCTACAGCAAGATGGAATGTTTATGAAGCTATCCATGGCAAGAACAATTGCATAGCATGTATGGATCAACTACAATAAGCTTGGCAAAAATGCATATCATGTTAAGAATCTGCCAGAAATATTTTATAGCAAAAGTAGAGCAAGATTGAGTCATACTATGGCACTCCATAATTGCACAAAATTGCATTAATAGATCAATTACACCTATAGATAAAAAACATCCGTCCTGAACATCTCCAAAATATGCATGGATATCTCTGTAGAATCAAGTTTACATGGCAATAAACTTACAGCAGACAAGGACTTAGAGAAATCACCAAGTCCCTGAAATCAGAAATATTACGGGGCCTACTTTGCATGCTTGTGCTAGTCACCACAGAGATCCCAAAAATACATAGACTACACCACTGAAAAGATGGCATGGCATACTTCAAAACACATGTAGAGCTCATGCTCAAACGATGCACAGATTAAATGATACAAAAATGACAAATCTCCAAGTTCTGTTAAGAACCAGAGAATAACAGCAACTAGCCCTCTTCCAACAGAGATTTGGGCATCAAGATGCCCTCTAATGAACATAGTGCAATTGAACAAAATTAAGAGCATCACGAGGCGAACAATTTGACATATTACACGCACGAATCGGAGGTACATGCAAGAAGTTATCGCATCTCGAACAAAGGCACTTGCTAAAGATTTTCCAGGACTTGGAGAAAAAAAAGGGGGCGAGAAAGTCAACGGGCACGTACAGTGTAGATCGGATCGAGCGGAAGAGCTCGAGCTCGAGCCCGTCGCCGGTCGGGAGGAAGAGGAGCGACGGGGAGGCGGCCGGAGGAGGAGAGGCGCGGCCGCCGCCGGCGGCCTCGGGAGGCGCGTCGAGCG
>NC_057796.1:481641175-481669697 GCF_018294505.1 Triticum aestivum
GGCGATGCGGGCCGGCGGGCCTGCGGGCCGGCGCGGTGGAGGATCCGGCGGAGGGCCACGTGTCACCACGGGATTGGACGGGGCACGGCGGCGGACGTGTCCGGCGGGGTACGGACGCGTCCGGCGGCGCGGAGGGATTTTTTAGGGTTTGGACTGCGGTTGTATTTCGGGATGCCCATATATTTATAGGTAGAGGGAGCTAGGAGGCTCCAAATGAGGTGCGGTTTTCGCCCACACGATCGTGATCGAACGACCTAGAGCATGGAAGAGAGTTTGGTGGGTTTTGGGCTGGTTTTGGAGGGGGTTTTTGCTGGACACACAAATGGACTTTGCGGATGCCCGGTTAACCGTTGGAGTACCAAACGACCTCCGAATGGAACGAAACTTGACCGGTAGGCTTCGGGTGGTATACTAGGGCCACATGACAAGCCTCGGTCCATTCCGAGAAAGTTTGACACACGCACACGAAAGAAAACAAGAGGGGTGCACCGGAGGAGATAGGAGCGCCGGATTGGAAAACGGACAACGGGAAAAATGCTCGGATGCATGAGACGAACACGTATGCGAATGCAATGCACATGATGACATGATATGAAAATGCATGACATGACAAAATACAAAACGAAAGACAAAACCCGACAACGGAGGGAAAATCATAACACATAGCCGGAAATGGCAAGAGTCGGAGTTACAAATATGGCAAGTTACATGCGGGGTGTTACAGCCCTAGAGGCAATAATAAATGATATTATTTATCTCCGAGTTCATAATTATGTTTATGTTCCATGCTATAACTGCAATGATTCTCGAGTCTGCAATATCCATGAGGCTCGGAGGAAGACTCATATGCACGTGTGGAATAATAAACGGTAAGAAGAATTCCTAGTCTGGCCTCTAAGACTAGCTCAAGTGTTGCATGATGGTTCTGTTCTCCTGATCATGGGCATGTCTATGCCAGCAATTTTGAGGGCACAATGTTAAGAGAACATTTGTGTTGAATCGACCCGGATTGATGTTATGCTAAGAGATTCATTCGTCACAAGTTAATAGTGCATAACACAGAGATGGTTAACGTTTGCATGATTCCTTAGACCATGAGAGTATCGAGTTTCTTCATGCTTGCTTCATGAACTTTGGGGTTTGTTAAACGTCATCCGTAAATGGGTGGCTATTACGGCGGCTTACGGGTTCATGGAAAAGTGTGTCAAGTAACTTGATAGCTCAAGATTGGGATTTGCTCCTCCGACGATGGAGAGATATTCTCGGGCCCTCTCGGTATTACGGTATCCATCATCGTCTGGCCAGACATAGTGTGATTTGATCACTGGGATGCCGGAACACGGAAACGAGAAAAGAGAACAAAACCGGTAACGAGGTAACTTGCATGGTGGATAAATTGTTCGTCCACGGGGATGCAACAAATCTCACCTCGGGTGTTTGTGACATATTGCGAAGCAATAGGAATAGCTCACTGCAACTGGAGATTCACTCGAATATTCATTCGTGTGGGTATAGGGGTCAATATTGGTGTCCACGGCTCCGATGTTGATCATTGATCGGAAGGGGTTCCGGGTCATGTCTATACTTCATCGAACCTATAGGGTCACACGCTTAAGGGTCATCTATCTGCTGAATACTAGACAGGGAGTCTGAGAGAAAATCATCGAGAAAGTTTCGGACACCGAAAAGTTTCGGACAGCGGAAAAGTTCCGCAGAGAGAGGTCACCGGATGAGTTTCGGTGAAACCGAAATAGTTGTTTCGGGGTATGCCATTAAGTGAAAATGGTTTCGGCACATGCCTGATAATTCTTGGAGGGTACCAGAATCATTCTGGAAACTTTTTGGAATTTTCAGAAATAAAAACCAGAAATGTTCCGGAGCTGCAGGAACCGGTTCAGATGATTTTCGCAGATGAAAATCACTAAACTGGAATTGTTTCAGAACACGTTGAAAATTTTTATGGTGTGTACTGGAAATGTTCTAAGCTCACATAAATATTTTCAGTTCGAACGGACGCTGAAAAATGTCGTCGTGAATAGTGAAAGTGCCTTTTGGGATATTTTATGGAAAGCCACCTTTTGGGGCTTTGCCCAAAAGATCTAGGGATGACATGGATGGATTGGGAGGCCCTCATGGGGGCCCCCCAAGGGGTGTGGCCGGCCACACTTGGGGCTCCACCTTGGAGCCCCTCTTGTTCCTTGGTTTCACTCTTATGTCATTGAGGAAGGACTTCATTCATGTGCATTTTGGGTTTTTGTGTTAAACTACCCTACCCCTTGGGATTTCCTATAAATAGAGGTGGAGGGGCAGCCCTCCACACACACTCTTTCTCACATACAAGTGTCATGCATGATCTGGCTTCTCTCTCCCTCCCAGCGAAATAGTTTCGTAGAGCCGTAAGGCTGTCTGGGTTCCGGCAGGAACTAGTTCTGGACGGCGAAGCCCTGCCGGATAGATGACACCGTATGTGTGCAACTCTGTAGAGAGATCGTAGTTTCGGTCTTAGTTCGTGAGTGCCTCCCGAAGGGCTGTCCGTGTGACCGTCCGAGTTTCGAAGGTCCTCCCGAAGGGCTGTCCGAGTGACCATTCGAGTTTCGAAGGTCCTCCCGAAGGGCTGTCCGCGACACCGTCCGGGGGGCTGTTCGACCGCCTCCCGGAGGGCTGTCTGAGGAGCAGATGAGGGTATACATCCTCGCGGTTGGGAGGTTGTAAATCCTAGCTGCGGGGATCTGCACCGCCGATCGTCATCGACTCTACTTCCCGCTACGCTACGAGTCGGTAACGAAAAAGATCAAACCATGTATGCAGTCTCCATAGTGGTCCTGGGCTGGTGCGTAGGTCGGAAATTTTTTGTTTTCTGTCGCGTTCCCCTACAAATATAACAACCAATTACATGTCGGATAGAACCATGATATGAACAGAAGAATCAAGATTAGAGGACTTGATACCTAGGTCAGATGAGTGCATGCTGCGGGAAGGGAGGGGCAAATCCTGCAACATTCTCGCGTGCTTGCTTCGTTCCTCAACCAAGACAATGCTCCACCGCGGTGGACCTGAGGTCTTGAGGCCCAACCTAGTGGAGATGACCAGGACGGTGAGGGGATTAGGTGCTCGCTCGTGCGAATCGTGGATAATGTCAGGCGCAGCTAACAGATGGTAGAATGTACCGGTGCGGTGAACCTCACGGCGGCTGTGAGGATGACTGGTTCATGGCGGAGAGATCCATGGCAGCGAGGGGAGGGGAGAGCTCGGGGGCTGGAGAGGAATCAGGAGGGCGGGATGGATCGAGGGACGGATGTGTTTGGGGCATGTCAGTTAATGCGAGGAGGGATTATAGGCGAGACGTGGGACGAAAATCAATTGGGTTTGGAAACACATCTACGGACTTTTAGAAGCAACGTCAGCCGTGAGATAAAAACACATCGACGTCTCACGACCGGTCTGGCGAATGCCGTGATAGAAAGTGTTTCCAAAAGGGAAATGGTTATGGTGGCAGCGGACAGCCCGGTAGAGCCCGGCCCATCCAAGAACCAAGACTAGAGCGGGACCCGCACGTCAGTCACACGCACAAGTCCTCCCGAGTCCACCTCCTTCCCCTTCCCCCGATCTTATCCTCGGCGAAGCTGCTCTAATGGCGGATCCGCCGGCGTCGTCCCCGGCCGACGAGGCGCGGGATCCAGGTCCGGCTCGCACACCACGTCTTCCCCCATCTCTCTGTCTCGCTTGGTTCCGCCGCCGGTTGCTGCTGAGTGCTGGCATGCCGCTGCTAGGGTTACGAAAGAGCAAGCGAATTCGCACTTCTTGCTTGGTCAGCTCAGAAGCTGCTCATGGCAGCACTAATTCGTCCAGTGATCCTCCGAGTTCTCGTTGCTGCGGCGGTAGACCAGTGATGGGGCTACTATGGTAGTGCTAGGTTCGTCTGATTGATCTGTGGCGACAGAGCAGGGGCCGCATGGCTCTGGCTCTCGGCTTCTGCTGGTCTGTTTGCCCATGCGTTCGCCTGATGATTAATCTAATCCTTTTGAAGTATTGTGTATTGTTCAGAACAATTCATGATTTCATTCAGACATCCCTGTTCAAACCGGCGCGTAGAGGACAGCATATAGCAGACTAACCTAGGTTAGCGTTCTTGTGCGTAGATATATACCCTCGTAATATACCGAGTGACCACCGTACACTGTGTGTGCTGCCACATTTTTAGCGTGTATATTTTTGCCTCTGCCGGTGTTTCATCATGATCGGCGGAGAAATCAAACTGGGTATTGAGATTAATTTTGCCCTCACTTTAGGTAGCTCAGAAGCTGCTCCTCATGGGAGTAGTACGTCGCAAGACACGAAAGAGCAGGAAGACATGAAAGGAGAAGCGGCTGTTGCGACCTCTGAACCCGTGAGGGAGGAACTGGTCCAGAGTGCCGTTAGTTTTCTGAGTCACCCCAAAGTCGTGGCATCTTCCGATGTCCAGAGGCGTTCCTTCCTGGAAAATAAAGGGCTCACCATGGACGAAATTGAAGAAGCATTTCGACGTTTACTTGTAAGTTCTTTTTTCTTTCACTATCTACTTGTCCCTGGTTGTTCTCAACTTTTGCTCTTTTCGTTAACTTCACTTTTGTAATTTGCAGAGCCCACCTTCAAACTCTACAAACTCAAATATGTGTGAATCTCAAGGTATGTGAGAACAGTCAGTTTACTAGTGATTCTAAGGCCTCCGGGTTTAGTTCTAATTTGATGTCACCGTGGATCCTGTCAAGGTTATTGATAGCTTTTCGGTTTGTTTTTCTGTATAAGTAAATGGTGATTCCATATCAACTTCCCCTTTCAGTTGTATCTTCAGTTCAGCACTGCTCTAAATGACTTCATCAAAACATTCTTTTTTCTGACATTCCTACTTTAATTTTGTAGGAAGTCCTGATCCTGAAACTTTAACCCCTGTGGTGCCCCGGCACCCAAAATCATATATGGAGGTTCGCTATCTTGGGCATCATTTTTTTTTCTGTCACGAACTCATGCTAGCATATGACTAACTTAGTTCAGTCTGAACATGTTGATATTGAACCGGAAGTTGTCTCTAAACTGTCATATTGGACTTAACACTTGACAGGTCATGGAAATGATACAGAGGGGAGAGCGGCCAGATGATATCCAGGCATTCTAAATTTCTATTTGTCTCCCTAGTATTATTGCTGCAACAAGAGGACTCTGTAACCCTATTATTTTGTGATATAGGATATTAATGATGAGCCACCAAACCCTGATCAGCCAATCTCGAAACCCAGTATGGCACCCAAGCCCAAGGTTTGCACTTGAAATTGTAGGCTAATCAATCTGATGATGAGTATAAACTTTTAGAGTATCTTCATGATGCCCTCGGACTTGCTTCAGAACTATGGTTGGCTCACATTTCTGTTGCCTGTTGAACAGCCGTGGGAGAAGCAAGGCCAACAAAGTTCCGGCCTGGACCTGAAAGCTCACACAAGCAACCCCAGCGAATCGTCGTCAGGAGTTCAAACCGATGGCACCAGCCAGGCCACGGGATCAAACAACAGCTCCGGTCACGGGAACTTGATGCTGACGGCAGAGCCGGCTACAGGCTCTGAAGCCCCCGTGGATGGCGTTGCCACCTCGCCAAAGCAGTAACTCTGGAAATGCATAGACGAACGGCGGTGGGATCAGGACATGATGTGAATCAGCGTCGACCTGATGCTGCTTCAGATTCCAGCACCACATTGTTGCATCTTCCGTTATTATCAGAAACTAGTTTAGTTTAGGGGGTCAGCGACATTTTTGGGAAGCTGGGATTGGATTCTTGCTGGAAATGAGCACCTACAATATGTACTTATCATTGGCATTCTTCACTTGTTCACGCATCCCTACTGCTGAGGCGTGCCTTACCTCTAATGTTAATCCAAGAAAGCACAGCCGGTTAGTGTGGTCATGGGATGGTGGGCAAAATGGTCATTCCTGCCTGAAGATTTTTATAGAAAGCAAAGGTTAGAAAACGGAAGAGGCAAAATACTAATCCCTTCGTTTCTAAGTATTCCTAGAAGAGAACGCCTGTATAATTATTTTGAATATAAAAAGGCTGGAGCCCGGCCTTTGCATCATTGTGACCCCCAAAAAAATTGGACTGGTACATAGGAGAATTTTTTTTCTTTTGTAAACACTATATAGGAGAAAACATACACACCAAAAAATACATTTGAAGCTAATGTTACACAAGGCGACTTAGAGCAACTCCAACGGGCCGACCCAAATGGACAGCGATTTTGTCCGTTTGGGTCAGCAAGGCGGACACGAATGTCCGCTTCCGCGATTGGGTCGGCTCATGCGCCCAACGCAGGCGCCGACCCATTTTGACGGCACGGAAAAAAAAAATACATGCATATTTGAAATTAAAAACAACATTTAATTAAACATTAAAGCCGGCCACGAAGGCCGGCGGCAGTCCACGCGTCCTGCGCCGGCGTCGCCCCAAACCAGACCGGTGGCGCGCTGACCCACTCGCACTCTACTCCCGTCCAGGAGTAGCGCTCGATGGGGGACAGCTTCGGCTCCGACTCGGCTTTGACACGGGATGGCGGGTGAACCGGCGGCAGGACGCAGTCGCCCACCGCGGAGAGGGCCATGGCCACCTCATACGCCGCCTCCTCTTCCTCAACCGCCGCCGCCCTGTGCCGCTCGTCCTCCTCGCTCTCCCGGTAGACGACCGCAAGGGCCTCCTGGTAGGCGGCCTCCGCCTCCTGGTCCTCCTCGCGGACGACGAGCGGGCGGTGGCACGGTGCAGTCGACTTCGCGAACGCCACGTCGCCTCGCCTCCTCGTGCTCGAAGGAGAACCAGCGCGCCCAGTTTGGCGAGTCGGTGGCGTAGGTGGGGTCGCGGCGCTGCTCCAGCGTCAAGAGCGCCCGCCAGCGCCACACCTCCTTCGCGTGCGCCCTAGACGACCGTGGCGCCGCCGGCACTGGGATCCTCTCTGGATCTAGGTGCCAGTCGTGCGGCAAGGTGGCGTCGGGGTACGGGAGAGGCACGCGGTGCTACTGTGCCACTCCGCCTGGTGCACTGGCACGTTCACGTGCTGCCTCGCCTGGCAAGCCGGCGCCGGCAGAGGCGGGACGAACTCCGAGGGAAAAGGCCTGGCGGGGGCCTTGCCCTTGGCCTTGCTGCTGCTGCCGGCGCCGGAGAAGAGCCCCATCTGGCACGGCTGGGGTGGCCAGGGTTTGCCGGCGACGGGGGAGCGAGTGTGGCTAGATGGGGACGGGGGCTGGCTGGAAGCGGATGAGGACGACCCCGCCGCACGGTCGGCTTAAAAAAGGGCGACCGCCGTCGCTGACGCGTGGGCCCGTGGTCATAAATTAAGCTGACCAGGCTGACCGTGGGTAGTTGGACGACCGCCATGTGGGGCCGCAGCGGACACCAAGAAGGCGCGTGGCGCCCGTTCCGCGTCCGCGCCGACGCATTTGGGGCACAAATTTGGGCCGCAAATGCATCGGCGCAGACGCGAAGCAGACTTGATTTGGGTTTGGGTCGGCGCGTTGGGCCTCCTCTTTTGTCCGCGCCGACCCAAACGGATGGCGGCGAACGAAATGGGTCGCCCAATTGAAGTTGCTCTTCACAAATGTGCTGCCAACTCTGATGCTATTCTGTACAGTTTGGCCTAGAAAAATCCCGTGATAGCTATGGGGACAGGCGGACAGAAGTGACATGTTCACCGAGAGTGCTCTTTTGCACCCGAGCTCACATGCTCCCTAGTAAACAGTGAAACAAAAACATCAATAAATTATGTTACTTTTTTATAAACATTGATGAAAGTTTTCGCTGCATACAAAAAATTGTGATAAAATGAAACTCGTGGAAATATGGGCGAGAAAGACAGTCGATGCTCCAAAATGCTCCCAAAGAAACACAAGCTAACGCTCCGTGTTATCTTAATTGATTTCAGACGATATTATCTCAAAGTACAACAAACAAGATTGGGTCGATTCAATATGATCGTTCTTCTAATATCATACTCTCAATGTTGTTTTAAGATTATCATTACACTTAACGATATCCTAAGATCCGAAAAACGTGATTACCAACAACACTTGAGCCAATCTCAGAGGCAAGATCGGAAACATATATTTTACCGTTTATCATTCCACACGTGCATATGAGTTTCCACTGAATCGCATATTCGAGGATCATAACAGCTATAGCATGAAATCTAAACCCTTAAGTATGAAAATGAAAATATAATAATACAATATTATTGCCTCTATGGCATATTTCCAACAAAATTACACATAGCACACGGATGGCCCCCCTTCCTGGTTTTCAAAAACTTTGAAAGTGCAAACGAGCTCTGAAAAGGTTGAATCTTGGCATGTTTTCATAATATGGCATCGGTGTGACGTGGTAAAAGTTTGACATGGTCTTGGACAAAGTTGTGATGAACACTCTTTAGAAACGGACCCATCTTCGGCGAAGGATCGTGGTTTGAGAGGGGGTGCGTCAATTTTGGAAGAAATTTATGTCATCCTTCATCGGATCGCCTTGAATTATTTTGCACGCCATTCTTACGCGCATGGAGACATTCATGTTCAAATTTGACCTTTTCCGGGCATCGTTTGTTATATTTAAGCCATTTAGTACACCATCTATCCATTTATTGAAAGTAATTCAAAAATGAACTACAGATAAGCTAACTAGTGCGCAAAAAAACTCCGAAAAATCACACATGACATCCATTGCAAATATGGATGACACGTGGTCAGAAATTACACATAGGTTTTGGTAGAACCAGGGATCCTACCGGACCTGCTCCGTAGGTTGTAGGGGAAGGATGGAGGAGGGCGCGGCGATGAGCGGGCGCGCCGGCGGCTGGGCGCCGTCGCGTAGGAGGAGGATGGCGGCGGCTAGGGTTAGAGGCGGCTAGGGTTCCGGCTCCTCTAGGAGCCGGGCAATAGGGATAATAATATTCTTATTGCTTAATTCCAAAAAGAGTCTTATAGCCTATATTCATAACCTAGATAACTTGCATAAGAATTAACCTAAGATAACTTGCATAAGAATTAACCTAAGATAACTTGTGGGCTAAGATTTCCCGATGGGCCTAGCTAAACCGGCCATAACACTTCTCCCCGCCTGTAAGGTGGGGAAGCGCTTGCGGAGCTCCGCGAGGCGATCAACCAGCGTCAAACACCTTCTGAACAGCTAGGGCGGCCAGGTCGGCGGCGACGGCGTCCTCCGGAATGTAGTCTGCAACCTCCAGGTAGAAGAGTCGCGGGCAGGCATGGCCGGGCGTGTAGGGCTCGTCGCAGTTGAAGCACAACCCTTGGCGGCGACGCTCGAGTAGCTCGGCTGAGGTGAGCCGGCGGAACGGGCGCGCCGCGGTCACGGCGAGGGGTGCCGCAGAAGCCTGCGCGGAATCCGGCCCGGGTAGCGACCCAGCGGTCCGGGACGATGATTCCTGCTGGATGGCCACCGCATGGCGCTCGAACGCGCGGGCGTAGTACATGGCCGACTGGAGATCCTGGGGTCCCCGAAGCTCCACGTCCACGCGGATGTGATCTAGAAGTCCACCGACAAACAGGTCGGCCCGCTGTTGCGCCGTCACACCCGACGCATGGCATGCCAGGGCCTGGAAACGGTCGACGTAGTCCTGCACCGTGGATGTGAAGGGAAGGCGGCCGAGCTCCGCCAGGCGGCTCCCGCGAACCGGAGGCCCAAAGCGAAGGAGGCAGAGCTCGCGGAAGCGCTCCCAAGGGGGCATGGCGCCCTCGTCGTGCTCGAGGGCGTAATACCAGGTCTGTGCCGCGCCGCGGAGGTGGTACGAGGTGAGCCAGGTACGCTCCGATGCGAGGGTGCGCTGCCCGCGAAAGAACCGGTCGCACTGGTTGAGCCAGTTGAGGGGGTCCTCCGTGCCGTCATAGGTGGCGAAGTTGATCTTGGCGAACCGCGACGGTGTCTGGGGTGGGGCGCCGTGTCGAGCTGGCTCAGAGGTGCGGAGCAGCGAGGCGGGTGGCGCCTGGTCGGAGTACTCCGGGTAGGGACCGGCGGAACCGGATGGCCAACCGAACTGCGGGAACGGAGTCGGCTGTTCGGGGGCCGTGGTGTAGACCGGCGATGACGAAGACCCAGCCGCCCACGCTGGGAGTGGTGACGGGGAGGGCGGGAACCGGACCTGATGGATCGGGAGGCCGGTCGGCGAGGGTGCCCCCGAGCTAGGCAGGGGCGGCGCGGTGGTTGCAGCGGCAGCAGCGGGGGCTGGACGGGGGCAGCGGCTGCCGGGGACGACAACGGCTGCAGGTGCCAGAGGGACGCCGTCGATGGTGGCGGCGGCAGATGCCACAGGCCCGCCGCTGCTGGTGGTGGCCCACTAGAGTACCCCGGCTGGAACGGCAACAGCGGGGGCCCGCCGCCTGCGGGTGCGCCCGGGAACAGCCACGGCGCAGGGTGGCCGTAGGTGGCGATCGGCACAGCCAGCGGAAGGCCATACGCTCCTGCCATGTACTGGTGGTACTGGTTCATGTGGAGCCCTTGGACGGCCGCTGCAGCGTACTAGTCATCTGTTCCGGCGTGAAGACGGTGGCTGGTGGCGGCGCGGAAGTGATGGGGGCCGGCGGTGGTAAGGAGCCCGCGGTAGTGACCGGGCCCGACAACGTGGGGGCCCCGGCGGTGGTCATCGGCGCGGAGGTGACGACGGGCAGCGACGGTGATAACGTTGAAGAAGACATGATCAAACCCAAGCATCTGGATACCAAATTGGTAGAACTAGGGATCCTACCGGACCTGCTCCGTAGGTTGTAGGGGAAGGATGGAGGAGGGCGCGGCGATGAGCGGGCGCGCCGGCGGCGGGGTGCCGTCGCGTAGGAGGAGGATGGCGGCGACGGCTAGGGTTCCGGCTCCTCTGGGAGCCGGGCAATAGGGATAATAATATTCTTATTGCTTAATTCCAAAAAGAGCCTTACAGCCTATATTTATAACCTAGATAACTTGTATAAGAATTAACTAAGATAACTTGCATAAGAATTAACCTAAGATAACTTGTGGGCTAAGATTGCCCGGTGGGCCTAGCTAAACCGGCCATAACAGGTTTCCCGCGAGAACCACACACAATCGATATCGAGTGAATGAATGGCCCCCTTCCCAGTTTTCAAAAAACTTTGAAAATGCAAACAAGCTCCGAAAAGGTCGAATCTTGGCATGGTTTCATGGTATGCCCTCGGAGTGCCGTGGTAAATGTTTGACATGGTTTGGAGAAAGTTGTGATGAACACTCTTTAGAAACGGACCCATCTCCGGCAAGGATCGTGTTGAGAGGGTGAGTGCGTCAATTTTGGAAGAAATTTCTGTCATCCCTTGTCAGATCGCCTTGAATTTCTTATGCCATAGATACATTCATGTTCAAATTTGGCCTATTCCAGACCTTGTTCGCTATATTTAACCCATTTTAGTGAATTTTCTATCCCATTTATTGAAAGTAATTCAAAAATGAATTACCAGTAAGCTAATTAGTGCGCAAAAAAACTCCGAAAAATCACACATGATGTCCTTGCAAATTTGGATGACACGTGGGCAGAAATTACACATAGCTTTCCCGCAGGAACCACACACAATCGATATCAACTGCACGAATGGCCCCCTTCCTGGTTTAAAAAGAAAAGAAAATGCAAACAAGCTCCGAAAAGGTCAAATCTTGGCATGGTGTCATAGTATGCCCACGGAGTGCCGTGGTAAAAGTTTGACATGGTTTGGTGAAAGTTGTGATGAACACTCTTTAGAAACGTACCCATCTTCGGCGAAGGATCGTGTTGAGAGGGGAGTACGTCAATTTTGGAAGAATTTTTTGTCATCCTTCGTCGGATTGCCTTGAAACTTTTTGCGCTCTATTATCACACCATGGATATATTCATGTTCAGATTTGGCCTTTTCCGAGTCTCATTTGCTATATTTAAGCCATTTAGTGCATTTTCTATCCCATTTATTGAAGTAATTCAAAAAAGAACTACGGGTAAGCTAACTAGTGCGCAAAAAAACTCCGAAAAATCACATATGACGTCCATTGCAAATGTGGATGACACGTGGGTAGAAATCAAAGATTGAGGGGAAAATATCAGACAAATGGGTCCCACATGATTGGTAACCTTGCTTCGTGAACCAAAGGCAGGAAGGTGTGAGCACGCCTGACTTATAAATTGCACGCAGTTCTAGGGCAGTAACTGTTGGCGATAAGCATTCACACACGTCTTCCTTTTGGTAATCGTCAACAAATGTAAACGATGACATTGAATTTCGATGGCTGTCCCGCGTCTTGGCTCCCAAGACAATCGCCTCCCTCCCTCGCGGTCATCCAGATTCCGGCCGCTTATAAGTACTTGCCACTCGTCCCACCGGTATTCTCATATGTGCATTCTATCTTCCCTTGCCCCCTCTCTCTCGATCTCGAGCGATTATGTGGCAATGGCCGCCGGTGAGCCCACACGCCGATGAGGAGTTGACGCCGCCGCTTTGTAATGACGATGTGCCAAGCAGCGACGTGGGGGACCCCTATGCACTACCGGACTTGGTCGCGCCGGATCCACTCACCGAGGAGAGGTTTTGGAGTCCATACGACCACGTTATCTGGAAGACCTTGTCGTCGGAGGAAAAATCCAGACGTGTGGTGGTCATGAAGGAGGACAAGAAGAGGCGTGAGGAGAGAGAGGCAACAGAGGCTACTTAGAAGGTGAAGGAGCTAGAGCTGTGGCGGGAGGCGCGTCCATGCACGAAGGAGGTCGACGAATACAGTCGCTTCCTCGCCATGAGGGTCAAAGGCGGGAGCTGATGGCTCTATATTTTACATATTTTTAGAGCTCATTTATTGCATGTTCTCTTCATATATTATGTTCCATTAAACCAAATAGTTATCCATTATGCATGTTTACCGGATTTTGCACTTATCCTTATGAGCATTGTACAATTAGTATTTTAGTTGCTTTTTATTTGTTTTCTTTGCTTTCTTGTGTTTACAGGTGTTTCGGAGCAACCTAGGACCAAGCACGACGAAAGGACCAAGGATGGGTTCGACACAGAGTCAGCCAGGGGACAAACTTAGTCATTTTGAAGGTCGGAAAAAATCATTTTTCCAAAGTGCTCCGAATCAATATCTAGGACCAGAAATGGATCGTCATCGTTCATACGAATCCAACGAGCCCAAGAACGTCAAATTCCGAGTTCGTATGAAGATTTGACGGTCATTTTATCGGAGGAGTACAACTACAAGGGTCTTTCGAATGACGCGAGCAGTAATTACGGCGGTGGTTTGACATGCACAACTCCCAATGTTACCCTTCCAGATGGGATTCTTCACCGATTTCTTTCCCATTCGATCGCACGAGATCCTTGGCTCGTAAAGAAGAGATTGGGAGAGGATTTGGCTCATTGTGATCCCTTGGATGAAGCCCATCAAGAGATTAGGCCATGGAGGCTCCTATATATGTCATCTACAACCCTAGAGGCCAGGACACACACCATTCATCTCCAACACATTCATCTTCTTCTCCATTGCTGCTCCAAGACCACCTCCATAGAGAAGAGAAGGGCCAAGACAAGAGGAAGAGAAAGGGGAGCCTCCACCGCGAGCACCGGCCTTCGGGTCAGTGCGGTCTTCTTCACCGATGCTGCCACCATCACCATCTCCACCACGGCCGCCGCTGCCATCACCATTACCACCATGCTCCTCTCTTCCACCGGCTCCGTGTCGGCTTGTAACTTGCCTTCTCCCTCTCCTATGTTTGAGTAGTTGTATTAGTTCTTGTGGATTTGGACGAACCCTTGCATGATTAGTACTTTGTTGAATAAGCGATCCAATATTCTCTTTATATGTATTGTGTTGATTGTCCCATGGTGTTGTGAAGAGCGCTCGCGCAACATTAGCCCCTTGTGGACTTGAGGCAAGTCATATTGGTGAGCAGCATGGTTGTGGAGGGTAGGTGGTGACAGTCATATTCTCCCTTCGTCCATGGTCATTGTAATAGGGATTAGTGGAGAACCCTAGAACTTAAGGCCGTGACTATGGGGAGTTCACTCCCCTTAATCATCGTTGTGATAACCGGAGTGGGGAAGCACGGTGGTGGCACGAGTGTACGTGGTAACCTTAGCGGGGATGTGTACTTTATTGGCTCCGCCCATGCGAGATCATATACAAGTGGCTTAGTGATACAAATGAGGGAGCCATGTCTATCATGTGTTGTTAGCATCATACTTGTGGTGATGACTCTAATTCCCTCGAGAACGTTTACTACTCAAGCACCGCTCCACTTAGTTTAGTCCCTTTTAATTTTCTTTCTTTTATTTCTTGTTTGTAGTTTAAATAAACGCTACCCTTTTATTTGTCTTCTTAGCAACTTATTAAAGTAGGCTATTTCCAAACTGCGGTTTGAGTGCGTACGTGACTGTGTTAAGTGACAGCATGGTTGCAGGATTTGTGATGCCTTCTTTTTTAGCTCCCTATGGATTCGACACTTCACTTATCACAAAAGTGCACTTGCAAGTCATCAGGAGCTGCGTCATCGCGGCATGGAGGTGGCAGGATCGCATCAAGGAGGCCACCAAGCAGGAGTGGCTGTATGCGTCGTTTGCACTAGCCTCGTCGGAGGCCTACGCCCGCCGGGAAGCCGCCCCAAAGCGCGCCGCAGAGTGCGAGGCAGAGGAGGAGGCCAACTCCCTGCGCGCTGGGAAGCCGGTGCACACCAGGGAGTGTGTGGCCAGAAGCAAGGAAAAGGCCCTCAGAAGGGATTACTGGATTTTAGTTAATTTACTTTACATTATATATATATATATATATATAGTGTAATGTAATGAACTGAATCTCCTAGGGTACTATATGATGATTTTCCATCTTATTTTCCTGCTGAATATCTTTTTTTAGTCAAACTACCTTCTCAGAATATATTTCTACTGATGTCAATCATGCACATTTCGGAAATATTAAATGTATGCGATTTGGCTAAAAAACACATGAGGCTTTGTGATCTTTACACACGTTCTCCTGAAAATAGTTGTTTGTGAAACTTCAAGCATCACACACAATTGCTTTCTAAAATTGTATGAATTATATCGCATACGCAATAACTATGGCAGTTGTATGCGATGGGTTGTTGTCATCACACACCATTCCAAAACTCCACTCGTTTGCCAGTTTTAACCCAAAATCTACCAGTAATGCCCGTGTGCAATAGATTAGGTCATCCCATACCTTTTTGTTTTGAATAACTGTATAAACTTTGTCGTATAAAATATTTTTTTTGTCATGCGTGATGGACCTATGATCGCACACATTTTTTTTCTACAAACGCTTCTATTTTTGAAGTGTCCCTGATGCCACTTTCACACACAAAATTTCGCTATCGTGTGCGATTCAGGGGTTTAAAAGTGGTCGGGTGTAGTAGTGTCACACCCGAAAAACTCGAATTGGAAACTGGAGACATCAAATCCGGGATGAAAATAATGGAAGAAACCTCCCCCTGAATCTGAATCTCGCCTTCAGTCACCGCTGATTTCGCCCCTCCATCACTCTCCCATCTTCACTTTTGGCTATCTGTACCATATCCCCACTCCTTCACTCCTCCTTCCTTCCACTAATCCCACAACTCGATGACGACCCTTCCTTTAATTCTGTGATCTCCTTCAACAGACCACCGCTCATAAGTCCAGCGATCCTCTCATCACTCTCATTCCCAATCAAAACTCCCTCCTTCCCATTGCTCTGATCTAACCCAAGAATTGAGATCTTTCCCCTCCATCTGGTTACACACTCACGTGGATTTAGAGATGCCATAAGAACCCCAAGAGCCTTCTCCCTCAACCTCTCCTACTCCCCTTCTAACCGCGTTTCTATCGAGGCAAAAAAGTCTTGAGATACCAACTCAATCTCCCCTCCTTTGAAGATTGGAGCCGCCTCGTATTCGTTGCCACCATCATCGTTCTACAATTGTTGATGTGCCAATGCCTCAATTCTGCCCCATGTCTCCCGCCCCTAACATTAACCGCAATCCTTTGAGGCAGTTGGTGTCATGCATATTCTATCAATTCCCGTCCTCGCAATTTTGCATGGAAGATTTTGTGGAATGAAGATATACAAACAAAGGGAAATTCTAGGTCAATGACCCTATTTCTAAAGTGGCAGGGGACATCAAACACATACTTGTCCTATGCGAGACCGACGAAGGGGTTTGGTAAGCATTAGCGTTGGAAAACATTGTACAAGAAGCATGCAAATATTGATAGATCAATTTTTTTTCTGCATCTCGGGAACATCTATCGTGGCTAGCGGAGATGCATTTGTCGGTTCTGAACCAAACTGGGTTTCAGAAGAATTTGCGCCGTGACAACCCTGGTATATTTGACGGGAAAGACGTCAGTTGGCATGACGAACCCATAACAAATGTTTACCCGAACCACCACGTCAACCAACGTTGACCTAGAGAATTCGACGAGGGCTCGACGGAACGTCAGCAAAGCAAAACCGAATCCTCATGCACTATGTTCGAAGGAGACCTCCAAGAATTCAAATTGCGGTCATTTAATAAGTTTTTTGAAAAATCAGGTTTTGTATTATGAGTGTAATAATGCCCCCAGAGACCAAGGTTTCTTGGTTTCTTGGTGGTATTGGTATTTTATAAGTGAGGGAGAAAAATTATCCATATACACCAAAACTCCACTCCTCTTTGCCGTACCTTTTTTTCCTCTCTCTCTCTCCCTTCCGAGTCCTGACCTACCAACGCAATCCCTCCCCTCCCTCCCTCCGAAGATCGGAGCCGCCTCGCCCGCCGTCGTCGCCGCCGTCGCCTCGCCGTCCCACAGCCTCCGCCGCCCCACACCTCAGCGCCGCCGCCGGCGCCCCAATCCCGTCTCCCGCCTCTCGGGGTCGTCGCCGCCATCGCCGTCCCCGCTATTCCTCGCCGGGACGTCGCGCGCGCTCCTGCCGTCTCCACCCCGCCCCAGTCTCCGGCCACTGGGTCTCCTCGGAGGTACGAGCTAGGTTGGTTCCATCCAGCGATTCCCCTAGCTAAATCCCACTAGGGGTAGGGCTCGACCTGCACGATTCCTGGGTGTGCCGCGCCGGCGCGCGCCCGGCACGCCGTCTAGATCCGCCCCTGCCCAAGGCCGCGGACACGTGCTGCGTGTTTCCCCATTTCCTCGCCGTCCTGCCCTGGGGTTTGTTTGCCGTCTGGGCACCCCTTGTGAGCGCAGTATGGGATTATGGACTCTTAATTGTTCTCTTTGATGGAGAAATGTGGTGTGTCTGTTTCATCTGAGTGTGCCGGATTCATGTTTTAGGCTTACTCGGTGCCGTGAGAATGTCCAGTATAACTGTTTGACTGGTTGCCACTGTATGTTTTAATGGTGTGCAATCATAGTTGGAACCGAAATGAGTAACCAACTAAGCACTTTGTGCACACTACCTGCTTGATCGTATGCGTGACATTTGTTCCTGGAAATATGGTAAATGCTTTTCTGTTGGATTGGATTGAACTGAGATTTTGAGAATGCCATAATCAGGATGAGAACAATGAAATGATGTTTCTGTTGTCAAATAGCCTTCTGTGTTGTAATTTTGTAGTTTTACCTTCTGTACACGCATTTGCAAAATGCGTCTTATTGTCCTATTTCTATTTCTATTTTTTCTAATGACAAATATGAGGTCATTTTTTTGGCTGAGAAATGTAAGCTTGTTGGTGCTACTCTAGATGTCTACAAATATATTCGTAACCAAAATTAGGAAAGTTCAATCCCACTGCTCCATTGTTTTGCTGCTAGATGTGCATGGACTGGCATGTTTTATGATACGAAAGAAAGTGGAGTAGGGATGTAAATCTGAAGTATCTTAAATGTTCCCTTGATCCATGGACTGGCATGTTTTACATAATCCTGTTATTGTTCGAAGTGGGCATCGAATAGTTCAGTCTTATAGCCTTTTTTTAGTGTGTTAATATTTGAAAGGGGAACAGGGCAATGTGTTGCCACTCCTGCTGTTGTTAGAGCACTATATTTTATTGTTAATCGTGCTATGTTCCAAACTCCTTTTTATTCTGCTCATATGATATTGCTCACCTTTTGTTATCCGTCCTGATGCCTCATGTATTTACAGTAGTAATGTTCTAAAATTTAGTGTTTCTTGAACATGGTCAGGGCAATGGATAAAATCTAGATGCTAAGTTGACTTTTTTCCTGCGGATTTGCTTATCGTGAAGATGCACAAAGGGTCTATAGCTCAAGCATTGGATGCTGACAAAATAGAAGTTCCTTCACCAAAGGAAGAAAGTAATTCCACCGATTCGGAAGCTGCTACAGATACTGAAAACTTTGAAATTAGTGATGACGACGATGATGATCGTAATCACAAGCACCGAAGAAGAGAGGCTATGCCTCAACCTTTTGGTGAGAGTATCGAAGAGCAAGCTGCAGGGAGGCCTTTTAAAAGAAGGCCCAGGATTTCTGGTAATGGGCAGCCTTTTGGTGGAGCTGATTCACGTGGGGAAGCACAGAACAACTTCATACCAAAATTCAAGAGGCGTCCTGGACCAGGAGCTCACAGTCGGGGAGGTAGAGTGAACCAATCCTTCCATTCAGCTTCTGCTGCTGCTCGCCCTCCTATGACACGGGGAAGAGGACGGAATGGTGCACCCTGGACTCATCATGACCCAAGATTTAACACACTTGACATGATTGATTTTGCATCACAGATGGCCTCACAAGGACCGCCCACGCATCCTAACTTATTTATGGGTCCTCCACTGCCGAGTGGTGGTGGTGCTCAAAACGGTCCGTGGGGTCCGTATGGATTTATGCCTGGAATGCCTAATGGAATGATGGATCCAATTCACCCACTTGGAATGCAGGGCCCTATTCAGCCTCCTTTAATTGATCTTGGCATGCCTCGTCAACGTTGTAGAGACTTTGAGGAGCGTGGATTTTGCTTGAGAGGGGATATGTGCCCCATGGAGCATGGTGTAAATAGAATTGTTGTTGAAGATATGCAGGTCAGTCTGTTTCTTGATCGTCAGAGAATATTCTGCATTACATCCTGCACTTTAGTGTTATTTCAATCGCAGCATTGAAATAGTATGATCTATTACTTCACATTTTCTGTATCATGAGGACCACTGCCACGTTGTGCCAATATAACCGTAGCCTTGAAAGGTGTCCTCTAAGTGCTGTTACCATTAATGATTTGAGTTGCAATTAATGTTCTTCACAATACCCTGTCCAAAATCCTAACTGATTAGCGTCAACGAGCGTCAGATTTAGATCCCACTATGGTGTAACACTTGCTTGCCTGGACTATTTTCTGTACTGCAGCATTTTATGTTCTGATAGTTATTTGACCTTACTTAGCTTAAACTAATTTTCTAAATTATAATGACTTTGTTATACCGTTCTTATGCAATACAAGCTAAAGTTCTTGTGGACAATTATTACTGTATGCGTACTGTCAACTCTTGGAAGATTCTAGATCTCAATATGATGTAACTAGCATGTCTTGGAGTAATTTATTCTTCTGGTTATTATTTAACTTTGTTAAATTCTGCTGTTCTTTCTACAAAGAATTTTCTTATACCGTGCTTTTGCAATCTGAGGCGATGTTTTTATGGCCAAGTAGTTACTTTTTTTGCTCAGGTCAAAACATTGTGTTTTAATAGAGTAGTTTTTTAAACACTTTGCAGAGCCTATCACAGTTCAATCTTCCAGTCTCAGTTCCAAATGCTCCAGGACTAGGAATCCAAAGTGAGGCAGGAACTGCTCATGTTAACTTAACAAACCTAGGGGGCAGTAAAGGTGTTCCTGCAAAAGATATGAAATCTGGTGTGGCAGATAATCCATCGAAGCTAAATGGGAGCACTGTTTCAGCTGTTGCTGATGCTGATGTATATGATCCTGATCAGCCCCTGTGGAACAATGAACGGCCTGAAGCATCTATTGCTGGTTTTGCACATACTAATGATGGAATATGGAATGCTGAAACCTCAAGCTATGAAGCAGGGTGGGAGCATGCAAACCAGGGTTTTGCAGCTGATGATTCACAAAATCCAAAATCTTCTGTTTGGGGGAGAATAGCATCAAAGAGAAAATCCGGGCCTGGTAAAACAGCTAATACTACTTCGACAAGTGCAACTGGAAACCAAAGAAGTGACTACAATGATGATATGGGTCCTAGCACTGTCCAAGTAAAGCCTGCTTCTACTAAGGATACTAATGGTCGACCCAGTTCAAGAATGTCTGCAGATGTGGGCCGGCAAAGTAATAGCAGGACCTCTCATAAAGCATCTCGCACACTTTATGTAAATGGCATTCCACCAGAAAGCAACAGATGGGAGGCCCTTCTGTCGCACTTCGAAAAATTCGGTCAAGTAATAGATATATATGTTCCAGCTAACAGTGAGAAAGCTTTTATCCAGTTCTCTAAAAGGGAAGAAGCTGAAGCTGCTCTAAAAGCTCCAGACGCTGTGATGGGAAACCGTTTTATAAGGCTGTGGTGGGCTAACAGAGACAGGATTACTGACGAGGGAGATGGTAGAATCTCTGCGAAACCTCCGCTGACAAATTCTGCCCTTCCCCAACCATCTTCATCCAACAGAGGCAAGGATCTTCAATCTACAACTCCAAGGGCCAGTTCTGGATCTTCTGCATCAGGCCCTGGTATAGGTCCTAAAAAGTTGCCTGCAAACAGTATAACATCAATACCTCCTGCTCCCAAAAGGCAAGAAAATCTGGAAATGCTGGAAGCAATTCGTAAAAAACAAGATATGTTAGCTCAGCAGCGTGATGAGTTACTTCAGCGGTTAGAGAAATATGCGAAACAAGTACTTACTATTTCCTTTGATAATACTTTGGTTTCAATTTTTTTTGTTAACTATATAATCTATGTGTTTAGCTGAATAAATTTTCATTAGTACTGGTTTCTACTAATGCAGACAAGTTCAGCAAATTCAGTAAAACAGGCAGAGGCTGGTGGAAAAACAGTTGGGTCAAATGCTGTGGGGAAAGTGGGCGATGTCAGTTCCATGAACACTGGGACAGAAGGGCCGCAAGAGGTCGCTGGTACACTGGAAAATAAAATTTCTGGGGAGTTGGCTTCATCTTCCCCAAAATATGCTCCAACATCCACACAGAAACCAGCTGTAGCTGCGAGGCAGCTATCTCCTCTGTTAGCACCACCGCAGAATAGGTTTAAGCTTGACAACCGGACCACATCGTTTAGGATCCTTCCTCCTTTGCCACCTGAAATCGCAAATGTAAGTGGACTACCTAACCTCTTGTCCTTCCGTCATTGATCTTCTTAACCAACCAAAAAGGGTGAACTAAACATGCTTAGAAGCACAGCTCCCTGTTTTCTTTTCACAATAGAGATCAAACACTGAAATGTATAGGTGGGGTACCTGCTATTGCTTAATTTTTGGCATCCTTACCATTTAATGAAAGCTACTCTTGCACTTTTTTGATGTTATCCTTTGGATCTCGACCCTGCCTAGGTTAGATCATCTGGGTTTCACAAGCACATTCCATCTTGAAAATACGGGTTAAGAAAGTTTTTGTGTATTGTGCTATATTAATACGCTACTGCAGTTTCTTTGTTATGATCATTTTTCAGTTACACAACAGTGGATCTTATTTTGCTATGGCAGTTGCCAGGGTTCAGTTATGTTTTTTTGGTAATCATGTATGTGCTTAAGATTCCTATTATTTTATTCTCAGATTAGATGTCATGCATCCACTCTACGGAACAGATACTTTGGTATATTTAGCTTCTATTCTGCTGTGCTAGTGTGTTCGTCATTTCTGCTTAACTTGCATTACAATAATATTCATTGGCGAATCCTTGGTATAGTCTTTTGGCTCCATTTCATGATGATACTTTTGATTAAGAAAGGCTTTGGTGTGACTGCGGGTATTGTTTAGATGGTGGCCGAAACCTGCCCACCAAGTTTTCGGTCAAAAAAAAAAAGTTCTGTCCATCAAATTTTGTTTTTGGCCATGACTCTAATTTTGGTTTTTGTTTGGATGGTTGCCAGGTTTTTTGGCACGCCAATTGCTCTTTTCCCATTCTAGTTTATTTTCCTTGCCAACATAACCGATGCCAAACATAATCTGTACACAATGTAACTTGTCTTTTCATGTTCAACAAATGTAACTTGTCTTTTCATGTTCAAACAAAAAAACATTAATTTTCTCCATTCAGAAGAGTAAGACGTTGAAGAAACTAAAGCCCGATGTATACTTGTTCTAACTTTGACTGATTGTTCATGTTCCCTTTTGTGCTGATGTGCTTGATTATGAGCTGTTTCTTCTACTTCTGATGTCTTTGACTACTTTGTTTACAGGAAACTGTCTTGAAAGATCATTTTGCAGCATTCGGTGAGCTTTCATCTGTTGTACTGGAAGACACCGAAGCCCACAACCATGATACAACCTTAAAGCCTTCCCTGAGTTGCTCGGCTTGTGTGACGTACGCAACGAGGCAATCTGCTGAGAAAGCATTTATTAGTGGCAAATCTTGTAAAGGGCACATGCTACGGTTTATGTGGTTGACGGCCTCTCCTGGCTCTAATAACCAATCGAGGCCTCAGAAAAGTTTAATTCCCGTCAGGCCCAGTGGCATCTCAGGCCAAACTGGCAACATGACATCTGAGTCCCAAAGCCCCGTTGGGAAAATTTCATCTGCTGCCGCATCTGGTACAGCAGCCATTCCTCATAGTGAATCCGTTCCAAGTGCAGAAAGTTCAAAGACATTTCCTGTTGGGATTTCCAAAGAATTACCTTCCGTTTCCTCTCTATCATCAAATGTTGAGTGTCCTCCTGGAAATGATTCCACAATGAATGCCGTCTTTACAGACCCGGGTCTTCCACAGTGAGGTATGCTGCACTTTTTGTTGCAAAAGAGTTGTAGTTCACGGCAAGGTTTGAAATATTTCCTTGTTATATATATAATATATAGAACTATCGTGTTACGCTGCTACTTGCCTACCTGTTGAATAGTTTGAAGGAAATCATTAGCAGAAGCACTGGTCACTCAGGTGATATGCAGGGTCTGAAAAACTGGTGGGAACCAATTGGTTCCCTCAGATTTCTAGTTTTTAAGACCCGGTAACATTATTTCTAGAAGCAGACTTTATAATTTGGAGTCCAGTTTGATGAACAGTTGTTATGTGCCACATGGAGTCTAATTCAGATCGTGTGTATACAATATAAATATGCAAATTGAAACCAACTAATATTTTTTGTTGGCTCTGCCAGGAGCCGGTTCCAGCTGCATTCATTTATTTATGTATTAGGAAAATATGTTTTCCCTAATGCTTGTAAGCAGTTGTCTATCAGCTATCATGGAACGTTAGTGTACATTGTTCCAAAACAAAACAGTGAAGCTCAATAGGTACGGCATTTATCACAAAATAGCTTCACATAGAATGTTTATGATGTACAATAAAAAAACAAGGAATATTACGGAAATATTGTGTAAATGAGCTCATGGTTGATATGTTACCTCTTTGGGTGTCGATTTTTGTAGCAGACTAATTAAATGCTTGTGCATTGCTACGGACGTTATTACACTTGTGCCGCCATAGTTCTTGAGTAGTTGAGTTAGTATAAAATAAGATAAATTATCTCAAAATATAGATAAGTCCAGTCAACCATATGCCCTTCATAGAGTGGGTTACAACTAGGGTAATTTATTAGTAATAACTTGAGAGATGAAGGGAACGTCACCAACAAAGATCTTTATAGTATAGTATAAAGATAAGTTCATGCCTGCTTTTGTTATTAAGGTCCTAACTTCTTGTACGGTTAACAGTGCTAAGGTACATGCTATTGAGGCTTACATACCGATGACTAGTTTACTACTCCCTCCGTTCACAAATATAAGATGTTTTAGATATTTCTATATGGACTACATACGGACTGACATGAGTGAACAAACACACTAAAGCGTGTCTCTACATATGGAAAACCTTAAATTGTAGCGCTAATATTGTTTTTCTCACAGGCGATGGAGCGGAGCGGATGGAGAAGAGCCGACGGGATTCTGACACTTCTTGGGTGGCTCGTCTACACAGCGAGTCTTTACAGAGTCGGTTGGAACATATGTCAAATCATACACGGAACCTGCGAAGACCTGGGCGATTGATTTACTGATCTTGGGGGGAAGGGGAGGCTGTTCAAGGCTGAGGGGAACATATACCGGGCATTTTACAGACTGCGTCATCGCCCATTCTTAGTTTATCACGAGTGAAATGTAGATTGTGTTTTGTTATTGTACCGATTCGATGTCAGCTCAGGTAACATCATCCTCCGGCCGAAAGCGGCTGGCATTGTGGTTGGTTTTTGTTGCCAAAATTGAAATGTATGCATTTGGGTGGATCTGCCTGTCCATGTCCTAGCAACAACCTCCAGTCAAGGATCTCTGAACTTGTGCATATTGAACCGTTGGACTAAAGGATCGGTCCCCTTGAATGAGGAAATTTTGTAACCTAGTATGTCTTTCCATGCTTTGTGATCATGTTTTTATGTCGTTTTTAATTTGTTTCAACGCTGTAGCCTTCCCTTCGGCGTTGTTTGAGAAATGATGCCAGCCATCATCACGTGATACCATGTTAACATATTTTAAAATTAAATTTAGTAGATGTTTTCAGAAGTACTGAAAAAAATCATGAATATTCACAAGATAAATCAAATCCAAATTTGAAATACGCATGGAGGACAAAAAGGACTACTCCAAATGCGAATAGTGCCATTTTTGCTTGTCTTCTTGTGAGACTTTTATGATGGGTTTGTTCAAATTCAGGTTTGAAATTCTAGGAACATGGTTATTGGGGTGAGGATCCCTGCCTTAAGTGTTCGCTGTTAGGTAGAATGACTAAGTTTTACTTGGATTATACCTTGTTTTTCTGGAGGGCGGAGTTTGGCACCAACGGTGGCAGAGCTAGATGCAATTTGCTAGGGAAGCCAAAGACAAAATATTGCTTTATGTTTTAGCAATCCCAGTTTAGATATTCTACCTCCTTTAAATAATAATGTGGAAAACATGACAGATTGTCCAACTATGCCAGACAAAGAAGAATTTTTGCAAGTCATTAAGGAATATAGATGGTCTAAGTGTGGCTTTCTACCTTTCAGCTTGAAAGTGGATTGGAGATGACGTAACCAAGTTGGTATAAGATTTCTACATCAAAGGTAAACTTCACCCTCAACTCAACGAAGCTTATATTACTTTAATCCCAAAGAAAGAAAATGCTAAGAGCCCTCAAGATTTTAGACCTATTAACCTATGTAATGTAGTGTATAAAATCATTTCTGAAACTTCGGCTAACAGCCTTAAGGATCTCCTGCCTGATTACATACATGAATGCCAGCAAACTTTTATCCAAGGTAGTATAAGAATTACTAATAATATCATTGTTGCTCAAGAAATTACTCACTCTTTTCAGCTTGCCTCCTGGAAACACAAAGCTTTCACGCTTAAAATAGATCTTGCTAAAGCTTTTGACAAGATAGAAAGGAGCTTCATCAGGAGAGCGTTGCTATGTGAAGGGTTGCATGGTTATTTCGTAGATTTAATATTTGAATGCATCTCTTCTACCATGCTTTTAATTAATATTAATGGGCAGCTGTTTGGCAGCTTTAAAGGACCCCGAGGTATCCGACAACGTTGTCCTCTGTGCCATATCTTTTTATTCTTGCTGTCAATGAATTGTAACTTTCTATGCAAGGAGCTTAAATGCAAGTCATTTGAATATCATCCAGTTGGGTCCCTCTTGGCCCCTATCCACTCTTTAATGTTTGTAGATGATCTTATCATTTGCGGTAGGTCTGATAAAGGTGATGCAAACACTATTGCTTGCATTATTAATTTTTTGCAGCCTTTGGTCAAACCCTATTTGGAATAAATTTGCTATTTTATTTAGCATACACACTGATTATTCTATCAGAAATTCTGTCAAGAATAATTTTCCTACCGTGGATATGGATCTTAATGCTACTCACCTTGGCCACCCTCTCATAATACCAGGCAGGAATAGAGTTGCAGCCTAGAACTTCATCATTGACAAGTTTAAGGCTAACTCAACCGCTACAAGGCCATCGGACTTTCACATGCATATAGGCTCACTCTCAAAATTCCTGTTTGCTTCTCTTCTTGTTTACTACACGTCGAACATTTTCTTGAGTAAAAACCACCATTAATAAAGATAATGAGTCTAAGCCTATTTGTTTTAGAGCTTGGGATGACATCTGCAAACCTATGCATAAAGATGGGTTGAGCATCATGGATTTGGCTCTCATGAACAAATATATGGTGGCTATGATGGCGTGGAGAATTATCAAGAATCCTAATTCCTTGATAAATAAAATTCTTAGAGCTAAATATTTTCATAACTCTATTTGGAAACCCAACTATTATACTCCTAAATCAACCTTTTGCGTTTCTGTTATTAAGATTCTTCTTTTCATTCTTAAGGCTATTCAACTTCAAATTGCTAATGGGAACTCTTGCATTTGGATTAGTCCTTGGTGCAAGGAATGGAAGAACATTCATGATCATCTCAAGCCTAATTTGGAAGGACCTTGTTCCAGTATTATTAGTGATCTTTGGAAGCCCTATACCAAAGTTTGGGATGAAGAGAAAATTAGTGCCTACTTTGATGAGTCCTTTAAGAATAATTTATTGAACATTCCTATATTCAATTCTAATCTTGAAGATACCATGTGTTGGTCTCACACTCCTAATGCATATTGTACAACGAAAAGTGCATACAAAATTCTTGTGCAGAAAATTCAAGATAACTATTTGAGAAGAGAATCTCTTACTTTGGATCAATAAGTTTCTATCCTTAACCAGGTTTGGACAATCAAAACCACCACTATGGTCAAAACTTTTGCGAGGAGGCTAATTAGGAGGGTTGTAGCTACATGACTAAAAGCTTCCATATACTCTAAATGTATCAAGAAAGCTTATTGTAGGTGTGGTCAAATAGAATCAGGTTTATAGCTTTTTATTTCAGTCTACTTTTTCTGGATTAATTTGGTTCACTTTTGGTTTCAAAACTTATATGTTGAATTCCAATCTATATCATGTTGACGCCATTCAAATGATATTGACCACTCAACACCCAGAACTAAAGTTAGACACCATTTTCGTAATTCTATGGAACATATGGAAAGCCATAAATGAACTTCTCTTCAATAAAAAATGGAGTGCTATGTAGGTTACCCATGCCACAAAGTTAGGCTTGGTGTAGGTTTAATGTAGGAGAAAGGGGAAGGAACTAAGTCTCATGATGATAACCACTCCAATTCTTCTCCAAGTACAATTTTGCATACTCAACCTACAGGTACCCTAGCCTATGTTGATGCGGCATACGACCCTACGGTGGCGATTGATGAGGCATATCTTGGAGTGTTCGAAGAAATGAGAAAAGTGGACATTCAGTTTTCATTCAAGCAACATATGTGAGCGTGCATTTTGTTTTACAGGCAGAAGCTTAGGATTACTTATCGCAGCAACAACCATCAAGGCTTTAAATTGGAACAATGTATCCTTTCTCTCTGATTGCAGGACCTTGGTGGAACCAACTAAAGCCAAAGATTTACGGCAACATGCAGGTCATTGGAAGATCAAACCGGTACTAGCAGAATTCTTCAATCTTACTTGCGATCTCTCTCAATGTAGGATAGAACACATTCCCAGACTCAAAGAATCTTATAGCTCATATACTCGCAAAAAAGGCTTTTTTGCAGTAGATCCTCTTCTAAATGCAACTTCTTCTGCAGCAAAAGCTTCTAAATGTAATTCCAAAATGGCTTTGGAAGCCATCGCTTTCCCCATGGGGAAGCTACTCTCTATATGCTGCCTTGGTTGCTAATGAATAAAGTTTAGCCCTCTCAGAGGGCATCTGTTTGTTAAAAAAACACTGGTCCATTGGAATGGAGCAATGGTGCCTACATGGACATGATCTGGTAAATGGTAGAAATGACATCAATAGTGCAGTTCTTCCATGAACGAAGGTTATTGATACATAGAGATTGGTTCCTAAGTAGAAGCACAACACAAATAACGCAATAAACACACACATATCTTAATCAAAGAGATGTACAAGAAATATGCACGTGTACATGAAAGACCACATCACGAAAATAAAAGTAAAGCAAATGAACCGGATCAGTTGTCGCATGACTGCTCGGATGTTGCTAAAAGCTTGTTAGAGTAGGCAGTAGAAGGATCAACAAAGAGGACAGACCAAAACCGACAGACAACCCCTCGGAGGAGTGGTTGAGCATTTTGGCGGATCCTGCAACCATCTTGTAAACAATTTGGGCTACGATCCTATGCATCCTTCTCCTTTTCCTCGACACAAATTATTATATTTCACGAACTAGTCTGTTGTTTACATTTTATCAAGATTGGATTAACTTTCTAGGTATTATCAAACTGCACCCAACTTGGTTATAAAGAGTCATTTCCTCCTATAAATTCCCCATCTAAGCCCTCCCATATTTTTTTCTTCACAAACTT